>NC_134534.1:124774516-125077546 GCF_050624435.1 Tenrec ecaudatus | reverse complement strand
ACCGCCTGATGAATAGAGCCTCATAGTTACAATCCCTCTCCTAAGTACCACACCCTCCCCTCCTTGCAAGGGTGTGGCTCTCCAGACAAATAACCCCATCTATCTCAAAAAGGATCCTACCCCAGTAAGACAGGAACACAGCTTGAACCTGCAGTGGGCTCAAAGCATTTATTAAAATTGTTACTATTTTCTTTTGAGAAAGAAAACCACAAAACTCCTTTTTTCCCACCAGAGGAAACGGAACCAAACATTTCTGTGATTCTCAGCAGCTTCCTCTACCTGGGTTAGGCAGATTGTGGACACTGGGACTCACTATCCTTAGTCAGATTGGCCCCTGATTGGATGCTCCGCCCTCCTACCTATTCACTTTGGGCCCCACTACAATAGCCTAATTCTACCCTGGGATCAAACACAAGGAGCAGACAGTTCTGAGTGGTGCAGAAATCTATAATAAACACAGTAACAGAAGGGCTACCCTATCCCTACATGGTAAACCAGGTTTATAAGTGATTGTGGTGTACTTAGCATACCCCTCACCTACCCTAACCTCATTACCTCAAGACCTTGTTTCCTCCACCACAGTAACACACACCCTCTTATCACCTAAGAAATAACATCACAACTCTTATAACACTCTTCTCTAACTCATCAAAAATTACTGTCCTTAACAGAAAGGCTTCCTATGATGAATATGACCACTTAAAACCTATTCCCTAGTATCCATATCCTATTCCAATTAACACTCCCTCCTCATCTACACATAATACGATTTCCAGTATCTATCTAATCAACCTCAAACTTAAAAATCCAACCCCATTCCTTTTAAAAGCCCCGGAAACCTACACATCACCTAAAGCTAAACCACAATGTGATGCAAACACCAGCTACCAGCAGCTATCACAAAAAATCAAGAGAAATAAAAGTCAACTACTTAAGACTACCCAAACCCAATGGAGTACACAGGAGAAGCCCTGGAATTTCCAGATATAGGTGAAAAGGTAATGATGCTTAGGGACTAAGAGGAGATCAGGGATTCCATTCTGAAAACAGATGAAAAAGCGGAGTTACTAGAAACTTCACATCCAAAGGAAATTAAGGAGTTAAAGAATTACTTAACCAAAATCAAAAATAAAGTACAAGATCTGACCAATAGCATGAGAGAAATGGGGAATCAAACTGGTAAACTTAGAGATAATCAAGCAGAATTCACCAAATGAAAACAACAATCAAAACAAAAAACAAATGAATCTGAAGAAATCCTGAGGATGATGTGGGATATCATAAAGCAAAATAATATTTGAATTATCTTGCCTGAGCAGGAAGAAACAAATAAGTTTATGGTTAAAATAGTAAGGGAATTCTTGGAAGAAAATTTCCCCAATAATAACAAAAGAAGAGACAACAACCAGGAAGCAGAGAGAACACCAAACAGATTAAATACAGACACACACACACACGATATTATTCAACTTCAAGGAAAAGGAGATACCCATGAGAGGCAAAAGCAGTCTCGTTTAAAGGTAAACAGATAAGAATAAGCTCAGACCTCTCTTCATAGATCATAAAAGAGAAGAAATTGGAACAACATATTCCAAAAGTTGAAAGACAACAGCTACAATCCTTAATCTAGTAAAGCTTCCCATTAAATTTGAATAGAAATAAGGTTTACCAAATATAAAAATATTTAGAGAATTTGTACAAACAAAGCCAGCACTTCAAAAAACACTTTCCAGTTCTTTATGGGCAGAAACCCAACAAACACAGCACTCACACATGAGACCACCACAGGGTGCAACACTGTCGAGAAGCCAACAGACTTAAAACAGTACTCAAAACATTGAAGATCTAGTGGAGTAACAAAGATAAGAATAAACTCTTCACATACACACACCACCCTATAAAAGAAGAAGAAAGAAATATCAAGCACAAATAATAGGAGTAACAGCAACTAATCTATATTTAGATTTAATTCCCTGAGTGCCAATGAACTAAATGCATCAATTAATTACAGAATACAGTACATCAACACATTCAATAATTTGGAGGACCTGGACAAATACGTAAAATATCAGTCTCTCCTCAAAATAATGGTATGAATATTAAAAACTTGAACAGACACATACAAAAGAAGAAATAAGTAATTTCATCAAGAAGCTCCCAAATAATAATAATTTTTAAAAGCCTGGTCCAACAGGCTTTACAGAAGAGTCCCACACAACTCTTCCAGGGAATAGAAAGCAACCGCAAACACCCAAACTCATTCCACGAATCCAGCATAACCCTGATACAAACGCCGGCCCAAGATCCCACAAGGATAGAGGACTACAGACTGATATCTCTCATGAACATAGATGAAAAAATTCTCAACAAAATCCTCGTCAATATAATCCAACAGCATATTAAAAATAATACATCATGACCAAGTGAGATTCATATCAGGGACTCAGGGATGGTACAACATTCACAAACAAACCACATAAATAAGAACAAGGATAAGAACCATATATGATCTTAACTAATGTAGAAAAAGCATGTGACAATATCCAACACCCATTCTGAAGAAAAGCTCTCAAGAAGATAGGGATGGAAGGTAATATCCTCAACACAATCCAGGCCACATATCAAAAACCAATGGCCAATATTACACTCCATGGGGAAAAGCTGAAAACATTGCAACCGAATAAGGGAACCTGATAAGGACACCCCATAGTCCCACCTTTTTTCAACATTGTACTGGAAGTCTTAGTCAGTACCATAAGACAAAAGCAAGAAATCAAAGGAATACAATTGGGTAAAGAAAATGTGAAATGTTTGCTATTTGCAGATGATATGATTTTTATATATTGAGAATCCTAAGGTTTACATATCTATTGCTGGAAACAATAGAGTTTAGTAGTGCGATAATTTATTGTGCCAGCCTGACTGATAAACACAAGTAGGATTAATTGAAGGGCGGAGAGATAAATGGCTCAGTGAACCTTGCCTTGCTAGTTCTGTGCCTCAATTTAAAGGGTACACGACCTGTGGGACACTTAGCTTGTGGACTGTGTTGCTGTAAGTTAAGGTCCCTGTAAGCCCACACAATTGGAATGTTCATCTCTGGAGCTGGGGACCTATAGTTGGTGACAGTTGGTGACCTGCCTTGCTGTTTGATGCCTGGGTATATATAGCCCAGCTTTCGCTACAGAAGAAGGACTGGCAGCTCTCAAGACTTAAAGGACTGCTAGTGTCTCACTGCTTTATAATTTAACTGTTAATTTCTTGTGTTATCTATCTATCCATCTTTATATAATTTAATGGCTCATTTTCTTGTGTTATGTATCTATCTTTATAAATATACATATATGTAATTACTAGCAATTTGGTTTTGTCTCTCTAGAGTACCCTGTCTAACACAAGTAGAGAGGCAGGATACAAGATTAACAAGCAGAAATCTATTGATTCCTCTATACCAGTAGTGGGAATACAAAAAAGATAGCAAGAAAACAAAACCATTCACAATTGCCATGCACAATTTGAAATACCTAGGAATAAACCTAACAAAAAAAACCCAAAAGACCTATATGAAGAAAACTACAGAAATCAAAGAATATCCTGTGTTCATGCAATGGCAGAATCAATATTGCGAAACTGTCAATACTACTTAAAGCAATCTATAAATATGCAATCCCAATACAAATTCCAGCACCATTCTTTAAAGAAATGGAAAAATTGATCCCCAATACATATGGAGAGAGAAGACGTCCAATATAGGCAAAGAACTCCTCAAGAAGAAGAACGCAGTAAATGGTCTCACACTCCCTGACCTCAAAAACCTACTATAGAGCCACAGTGGTCAAAACAGCCTAGCACTGGTACTAGGTACTGGTACAATGATAAATACTCAAACAATGGAACAGGACAGAAAACCCAGAAATAAAAATATATGCATACAAAAAACTGATTTGTCATAAAGGTCCCCAAAGCATTAAATGGGAACAGATGCCCTTTTCAATAAATGGTGCTGGAACAACTGGATACCCACATGAAGAAGAATGAAAGAAAACCCACATATCACCCCATGCACAAAAGCAAACTCAAGGTGGGATCGAAGACCTACATATAAAACTCAAAGTTATCAGGATCATCAGTGAGAAAATTGGGACTAATTTAAGTGCTCCAGAGCAGAGAAGACTTGGCCTATGAGATAACAAAGGAAAAACACTCCATAGGAAAAAAAAATCAATGTTTTTATCTATTAAACACAAAACACTTGTCTATATCAAAGACTCCATTAAAAAAATAAAAGGGGAGCCCACTGACTGGGAAAAAATATTTAGCAATGACATAACAGGCAAAGGGCTAACTGCTAAAATCTATAGTATTTTACCAGTCTACCACAAGAAAAAACTAATTGCTCAATAAGCAATTCACATAGAATGACACTCGAATGGCTAATAAACACATGAGGAAATAGTACCAGTCTTTAACTATCCATGAAATATAAGTCAAAACAGCCATGAGATACCATCTAACACACATAACTGTAACCCATTTTAAAAAAACAAACGAAGCACCTGAGAAGAAGAAATGCTGGAGGAGGTGTGGTGGGATCAGAAGCTTTATCCACTGCTGGTGAACTTGCAAATATATGCAGCCACTGTGGAAGGTGGGATGGTGATACCTAAAAGGGATGTCAATTGAATGCGATACAGCAATACCATTGCTGAGCACATACCTAAAAGAAATACGAAACAGATCACAAACAGACTTTTGCTCGCCCATGTTCACTGCAGCACAGTTCACAATAGCAAGGAGTTGGAGACAGCTTAAATTCCCTTAACTAGAAGATTGGATTGTAAAAACTCTGGTATATACAGACACTGGAATACTCCTCATCCCTGAAAGACAGCGAGGAAACCATGAAACCCCTCAAGATGTGGAGGGAGCTGGAAAATATTATGCTGAGTGAAGTCAGCCAATCACAAAAGGACAGAACTGTCTGAGTCCACTGCTGAAGGAACAAGTAGCAGAAGGGGCAGAAGCTCCGGCTTGAAGGGCATCCAGTCTGCTGTCTGCGGGGAGGGGCAGACAGCCTGGTAGAGAGCTTGACTGGTGCCAATGAACCATCAGCTTGAGGTAAGGACTTCTAAGGTCACTTTGCCAGAGGGCTCCTCAGGTCAGCTGGGAACAAAGGGTTAAAGGAGGGTAAGGGAATGTTTGCCATGTAAACCTATGATGAGGTTCCCCAGACAGGCTGAAAGCCTTTCCAGAGGGATGCAGGATACTGATGGGGAAAGCAACGCAGCAGGGGGGAGAGGGAGCATGTCTGGGAGAATACAAATGCATGCCTGTTGGTAGGAAAAGAGGGAGAACTGACCTTAAATTGGACCAAGAATGACTGAAATTCTTTGGGGGACTCTAGGATAGCAGTGTCTTTGGTAGTATTCACCTAATGGGCCCCATTCACCTGAGCTCCTGGGTGTATCCTGGGGACCCAGGCCAGGTGCTGTCAAGAACTAGGACACTGAATCTTGGATCTTCAAGTGCACAGCGTGCTTCAAGGGCTGCATCAGTGAGATCCCTGTGAGAATTCCACTGGGTGACCAGAATTCTACCTCAGACACACTTGTAACTTGAGGACTTAAGTTGGAAAATGCATAGTATCTGATGAAGCAGAAGACAACTCCACCAAGTTCAGTGAACTGTTGGTAACAGACAAAGATGGTCTTGCCATATCAAGGCCCAATATGCTGTATTAACATATGTATTATTCTGGAAAAAAAACTGTGATGGACATGGTTTTATTTTGTTTTTATTTGTTCATATTAGGATATGTCTCAGAGTTGTTATGTCATTGGGGTCACCCTCTTAAAACTATGTCATATGTTTTTTTCTGTTTTTTGGTAAATGAAACCTATACTTGATTAACCTAAAGGAACAACAAGTAGAATAAAGGTTTGGGGGCAGGAAGCTTTAGGGGGGTAAGGGAGTAGCGATGGGGGTAAAAGGGAGACAAGGTCAAGAAGTCCAGGAAGAAAAAGTATGTTTGGAAACTGATTTTGGAATCAATTGTACAATTTTGTTTGATTTGCTTGAACAATGGAATGATAGGACATATATGTTAACTCCCAAGTAATAATAAATTTAAAATATAAAACATAAATGCAGGAATGGGTTATAGGCCCCCACTAAATTCTAGCTCCAACTTAAGAACAATTAGTTCTTACCTCATGGCCAGACTTGAAACTCACCCTCGGAAAAAGAACACAGAAGATACAGGTGTTATAACAAAATGTGGTGAAGAAATTAGATGGTGCCCAACTTTCAGATAAAATAGTGGCTGGCTTTTTAAGGGCATGCCTCCAAACAAGTAGCCATGTAAGCAAGGTGTCAACTAAGTCCACAAGGAAGAAGCGCACCATCATGAGTCACTGAATGATTGGATATCATATAATCTGACATTGAAGGAGGGATCAGTATCCGAGCTGAAATTGTGAGAATTCAGTTTTCCCAAGGCTCTGGATGACAGCGGGAGTCCAAGATGCATTTGTGGGAACAACATAGGAAACAAGCCTCCAGTGATCTCCCTCTGTCCACAATGAGGGATGGAAGGAAAGGGGTTTTTAACAGAGGGCATTGGAGACATGAGTATAGAAGATCAAAGGCATGAATCCAATTAGAACCATTAAAATCTTGTCATTTGACATCCCCTCTGATGCATGCTGGACCTGACCTTGTTTGTCAATTTTTTCTGTATTTCTGTTGTATTTGTCCATATTAGGGTGGATCTCAGAGGTGTTATGTCATCAGAGGTCATGCTCTTAAATTGTGTTATATGTTTTCCTGTTTTGGGGTATATAAAACTCAGGATTGATGAACCTACGTGGACAGCAAGTAGAATGAGGGCTTCATGGGGTGGGGAATACAGCAGTGGTAGGGTATGGGAGGTGGGGTGGGGGGACGATGGTAAAAGGAAGGTGATGTCAAGGAGTCCAGGAAGAAAAAGAATGTTTGGAAATTCTGCTTGATGTGATTGAGCTAGGAATGATATGATGTATGTATTAACTTCCAAGCAATAATAATAATTTAAAAAATAAATAAGTAGAAGCCTCATCAAGGATAATCTCTGAGAGGAAGAGGATCCCCAGGCTTCTGCCTATTTGAGAGACCCAGTCCTCTTGGTGCACATTGTTCCTGCTTTCATTTACTTAGTTCATCATCTCCACACACCTTGAAAGTAGAGCTGAGTGATGAGAAGCAGATGCCCTCAGCAGTGCATCCCTCTTGCCACTGAAAAATGTACTAAACTTTTTAATGCTTCAACTCTCTTATCTATAAAATGACGCTGTAACAATGATTCCTATTTCATGAGGTTGTGGTACTGAGCAAATAGTTAATATTGATTATATTTGGCATGTGCTATATAAATGTTAACATTTATTCAGTGTATTTCTCTTCCAGATGCTCTTCATGGTGAAAATCTTTGCTCTCAAATAGCTAATGTTTTACTAATGAGAAGCATCCAGTAAGTAAAAAATATATATTAATAATTTGTAAAAACTGCCCAAAATTAGGAAGTAGAGTTTATTAAAAAATGAAAAACTAGAAAAAGTAGGGGGCTAAAGTGGTATAGTTGGGGAGAGTGGTGATAAATCACAGATTTGCAGTTCTAACCCACCAACTTCTCTATACAAGAAACATGAGACTTTCGGCTTTCTTAAATAACTGTGGTCTCAGAAGCTGATTATAGGAGCCACTGTGAATCAGAATCAACTCAATGGCAATAGGCTTTGAGTAAAGCACAGAGAAGTTCAGCAGCCTTCCAGTTAAACAGCTAGGAAGAACTATCTGACCCAAGAATCCATAACTATAATCTCTTGATTGTTCATGGTGGGACTTAGAGACACAGATCTTGACAGAAGTGATAGTATGGTTCATCCAGATGTGGATGAAAATTGTTCCAAGCAGAGAAACCAGAATAAAATAATTAAGATGGAACGATCCTGCTATGTTGAAATGAAAGTGAGAGGCTAATGTGATCCGAATTAAATTGTGGAAAGGAAGATAGCTGGATATGTGATCAGAATGTCAATATATAGATTAGATAGATGATATAGGTAGGTAGGTAGGTAGGTAGGTAGGTAGGTAGGTAGGTAGATAGATAGATAGATAGGTACATGTAATGAAGTCGAACTCATGGACATTTATTTATGTACACTAGAATTAAACATTGTCCATTCTGTATCATCCTCTAGATCACCTGCATGTTCAAGCCCATTATTATGTCTACTGTGACAATCCATCTCACTGAAGATACGATACTGACAAATTCATTGTCGCTCTACAACATGATCTCTTGGTCCCTGCTCATGAACAATGTTTTTTTGTAATTCATAGGTTCATTAGATGATTCTCAAAAAAAAACTCAGAAACAAGCAAACAAACAAAATTCACTGTCACTGAGTCTGTTCCAAGTCATAGTGATCCTGTAGGCCAGGATAGAACTGCTCCTGTGGATTTCAAAACCTGTAACTCTCTATGAGAGCAGAAAGCCTGATCTTTTTCCAGAGGAGTGACTGGTGTTTTTGTATTGTCTACCTTGAGGTCAGAAGCCAAGCATAAGCACTCTGCAATTAGTATATTTTTAAAACTAGACTCACTGCCATCTAGTCGTTTCTGACCAAGTAGGCCTTTATTCCTATTCTGTCTTAGTCTGGAAGATCTATTGAAACCAGTCAAGCCTAGGTGGCCCTGACTCATATTTAAAATATTATTTGTGGTGTACCTTCTAACATCATAGCTACATGCAAGTCACCGCATTATGACAAACTGACAGATTGGAGAGATTCATAATAAAAGATAAACTAATAGAGAACTTGTGAAAAATTGGAAACTCAGTTAATATTAGGTGAAAGATGTCACTGAAAATTTGCTTTTAGAAAATAAGGTCATCTGAAATATTCAAATATAAAGATTGAAAAACACAACAAAAAACAAGGTGCACAATTATATTATTAACTTGATCTCAGAAAATAAATTCTGTAAGTACAACAAGCTAACAGGAATGAATAACTTTGTGTTTGGAGTATACTAGTTTTTACTTCCTCTTTGGTACCTCCCAGTATTTCTCAAATTACATAAAATTAGTACATGGGTAGACTAGAGAACAAAATCATAGACAATCATACATGCATAAGAAAGAGCTTTATACAAGATCAATTGAATATTAAGAAAACATTCCAACCCAATCCAGATCAAATCCTTAAGTCCGATATTAACCCTTATGTCCAATACTAATCTATAAAGTCCTCTTCAGACTCACGAAACACATGCAAAGATGTCAAATGTAGGAGGCTCACAGACCAGTGGGTGGAAGTCTTGTGGATTCAGTTGTGTAAGCATCTCAGCACTGGCAGGGATCTCCATGTGGATTCTCCAACCCTGAGGCTCTGGCTGCCATCAGCCTGTCTGCATGTGGCTTGTCAACAAGAATGTCTCACAGGCACTGAGCAGGGAGAGAGAGAGAGAGAGAGAGAGACTGACTCTCCCGCCACCAAGGAGGAATATAGGAGTTTGCAGAATTCTTAGGAGAAGGCCATGCCCACACAGAGGCACAGAGGTCTCATTGGCTATGACCTGATTGACAGGCTAGTCTCCACCCCTTAACTCTTAATCCTCTCAAATTGACAAACAATTATATAACAACCCCAGTACATATTATTCTTAGTCAAAAAAGACAATATATCTGTTAAAGTATAAAGTAGCCAATCAACCAAAAGGCAATATATTATATTATTTTATATAATAAAATGATCTCAGCTACTTTCAGCAACGTGTTTACATCACTGATATTTGCAAATGAAAAAATTTTCACTGAGACTAGAAAATTTGGTTAAAAATCGAAACAAATGTTCTCTATTCACTTTCAGAACAAAAGTTATACTTCTGTTATCTGGGATACTTACAGGTTGAAGTTCAAACTCACCAGATGCTCAGTAGGAGAAAATGAGACTGTTTGCAGGTGTAAAGATTTAATATCTAAGAAACCTTATATATGACTGGTATTAGTCTAGTCTGAATCAACTCAATGCAATAGGTTTGATTTTATATTTCTTGAATCTGGAACAATAGATTAATTAAGGCTTGGCTTCAAGGCAAAAATCTGGCATCAGAAATTTTTCTCAATTTATTTTGTATATATAGGATTAAATTGTTCACTTTAAATATTGTAGAACCACAAAATATTCTCTTAAAGTTCATGTGAAGGTTGGAAGATTATAAATTTAGTTTCATTTGATAAAATGTTATGTACTATAAGGAAATATTTAAATTCTATTACATCTCGGATATGATAATTTTATGTTGGGATTTGGATAAACTATAATTATGTCATAATGATATTCACTTTAAAAAGAAAATTATATGAATAAGAGAAGATTTAGGCAAGTACTCTGTATATGCTATTATAATTGTTCTCTTTCTGTACTAAATTGTTCTTTTTCTATGTAGTAGAAAATGGCTGTGTTTAGTTAAAATAAAGGAAAATTATGTTAAAAATATTTGCTATATCCTGTTCTTTAATTAATTAAAATAATACATGTAATCATTAGGAATCTTTGGCCACATCCAAAACCCACTTCAGTGAAGTTGATTCTGTTTCACAGTGATCCTATAAAACAGAATAGAACTGTTCCATAGGATTTCCACCACCACTGGTCTGTCAGTTTTTCGTTGTACGATGGCTTGCATGCTGCTGTGATTTCAGAAGCTAGGTCACTGGTATTTCAAATTTCAGCAAGGTCACCCAAAGTAAAAGGATTTCAGCAGATATTCCAGACTAAAACAAGTCTATGAATAAGGAACTGACTACCCAGTTCAGGTTTATTCATTGAAAACCTTATGTGTAATATGGAAACGTGGTCAGATACTGAAGGCCTAATGAATGGAAGCAGAACACTTCAGAGAGTGCCAGAAGATGGGCTTCCTGGGTCAGAAGACACTAGGAGCATGACTAGAAAGGAGGTGGTTTTCCAATGTAGGGCGACCAGGATGACTTGAACAGAGCAGACTTCAAGATCTTCATTTGCGGATAGAACACAATTCAAGGTAAGAAGAAATCGGTGCAAAAATCTACTGATAATCAGAAATTTCAATGCACGCAGAATTAATCTAGGGAAATTGAAAGTTCTCAAAAATGAAATGAACACATAAAATCGATATCTTAGGTGTGAATGAGTTGAAAAAGACTGCATTGACTGTTTCCTTCAGAAAATGGTTTATTGTGTTGGGAAGGACACAATCAAAAGGAATGCACTGGATTCATTGTCAAAATGACACAACAAAATCAACCTGGAAGTACAATGCTGTCTGCGATATGATTATATCTATCTGCCTTCAATGATAAATTTGAATAATAGTAGTATTGCTTATATTTCATTGAAGGCAGATAGATGATTGTATCATTCCCAAAGATATTTTGCCTATCAAATCTTTCAAAATTTTAGATCAAGATTTGAATTTTTTCTTGATTTCTTTCCGTTTAAGATATGCTGAGTGTTTATGCCATGTGGTTTTCTAATGCTACGACCTGGTACTTTTTGTTATAATATTTTGTTTGTTCTTCTCAAGCTGCCCTCTGAAATTATCTGTTCAACCCTTTGACTTCATCTTCCTTTCATTTGCTTTAACTACAATTAATATCAACTTTCAGAGTCTCTTCTGACATCCACTTTGAACTTTGCTTTTTTTCCTAATTTTTTAATGACCTTTCACTTTCTTCACGAATGAGGTTCCTGATGTCCTCCTGCAGCTCACTGGGTCTTCTGTGATTAGTGTTCAATGGGTGACTATGTCCTTGAGATATTCTGAAAATACAGATGGGATAGACCTCTTTAGACTATTTAAAAGCCAGAATGTTACTTTGAGGATTACGCTGGGCCTGACCCAAGTCATGTTCAATTGCCTTATATGCAGGTGAAAGTTGGACATTGAATAAGTAAGACCAAAGAAGAATCAATGCCCTTGAATTGCGGTGCTGGTGAAGAATATATGAAGTACAATGAGCTGCTGAAAAGACAAATCTGCTGCTTTGAAAGCACAGTCAGAGCGCTCCTTAGGGCAAGGGCGGAGGAACCTTTCACTTACTTGAATATGCCATCAAGAGAGACAATCCATGGAGAAATACATTATTCTTGGTAAAGTAGAAGGGAAGCAAGAGAGAGGAAGGCCTTCAAGAAGGTGGATTGACTCAGTGGCTAAAACAATGGGCTCGAGTGTAGGATCAATTGTGAGGAAAGCACACGTGCATAGGGCCACCATGACGCCTAACTAGCATAGGTTTCCAAAGCTGTACATCTTAGGGAACCAGATAGCCTTGCATTTCTCGATTGGACCAGCAGGTGTGATGGAACTGCCAACTTCTGTTAACAACAGATTGCTAAAACCACAGGGCCATCGGTGCTCCTATTCGTTTGCCCAAACCAAACATTCAAACTCACTGGCACCAAGTCCATTCTGGCTCATAACAGCTCTGTATAGGTTTTCTGAGGCTGTAAACCTTTATGGGAGCAAATAGCCTCAATCTTCTTCTTTAGAGTGGCTGATGGCCAACATTGGGGTTATCACCAGAGTCCTTGCCTGTTCATTCAATTTGGGCTAGGGGAAAAAAATAAAGGTCTTTAAAAAAATCCTGAAATTCATTCATAAAATTGGCCCATTTAACATCACAGTCCATACATGAAGCAAACCATCATGATCATTAGAAGGCAATGTTCACACTCCCTAGAAGTTGGGCTGGTGGTTCCTTATTGAAACATGTTGAAGTAAGGGTGATTTCCATGTGAAAATCAGAATAACAAATGTTGACGAAATAAATATTAAAATCCACAGTATAAACACTAGTTAGATAAGCCCTTTATAAATATAGTAGCTTTTACTTGAGAATAACTTCAAAAATCTCATTGACTGGCAAAACTTATTTCCTCTCCTCAGATTCTGTTTCTCAGTATTCAATCGCTCTCTGAGGCATACTGCCCTAATATCAAATAACAAGGAGACAAGACCTAAACTGAAAACATTGCCATCGAGTCAATGCTGACTCATAGTGCCCCCTGTGGGTTTCTGAGATATAACTGTGTATGGGACTAGAAAGACAAACCTTTCTCCCACAGAGCTGTGGCTGGATTTGAACTGCTGGCCATGCAGCTTGCAGCCCAAAGCACAACCAACCCCTATAGCACCAGGGCTCCAATGAAATCAAGAAAGGCACATGTATTATTAAATAAATTATATGCTGGTATAAATAACAGCAACGCTGAACAGGCTGTGACAACAGGTTTGGGCTCTAATGCAGAGCAACGATCCAATTTACCAGAGTCCATTTCTAGTTGCTGTTACAAGTGAGATCCCCTTGTTTTTGGCTTTTTAAAAAATTAAACGATCATTTTATCAGGGGTTCTTACAAATCATATAACAATCCATATATCAATTGTATCAAGGTTATTTGTACATATGTTGATATCACTCTTTTCTAGATATTTGCTTTCCTTTGAGCCCTTGGTGGCAGCTCCTCCTTTTCCCCTCCCTCCTCCACCCCACCTTGAAATCCCTTGATAAATTATAAATTATTATTATTTTCATATCTTATACCAACTGCTCTCTACCTTACCCCAGGGTCTCTTTGTGCTTCCTCTTGTAAAGGGGGATGGTGTGGTGATGTGTCAATCATTGCAATGATTCCCCCTTCCTCCACCTCTTCTCCCCACCTATCCCCTACCTTTGTGGGAACACAATTCCTATTCCTGTTCCTGGAGTCTGTGTGCCATGAACTCTTATCTCTTATCTGTACCTGAGTACAAGCTCTAGGCTAGTCTGAAGTGACAGGAAGCACTGGGGTCATGATAGTGGGGGGTGAGGAAGTGAGATAATTAAGGTTTATTGCGCCAACCTGGCGATGAACACATGTGGGGTTAATTGAAGGACAGAGAGATAAATGACTCTGTGAGCCTCGCCTTTCTTGCTCTCGGATCTCTTGCTTTCTGATGGTCGAACCAGGGTGCAGCTGCCTTGGCCTGTTTCCTATTTCAGCTGGCAAGATTCACTTCCTGCCAGACATCCCTGGGGAGAAGCCACATGGACCTACCCTGATGCAGCCCCAGGTCCTGGAGCAGCCATGTGGAGACCCCTGCCAGCACTGAGATGCTTAAATGCTCACTGATTTGGCTTTTCTCCGCAGTTGGCATCATTGCGTGTGTTTTGTGAGATTGAGGAGAGCTTTGCAAATTGGTGTCGTATATAGGAGCTAATGTTGGATTTATGGGTTTGAACAGCACTGAGTTGAGATGCTTTCTTAATGTACACTTACCCTTCATATAAAACTCACTCTTATATAAGTATGATTTTCTTTGGACTTGTTTCTCTAATGTATCCAGACTAAGACAAGAAGCCTCAAGGTAGCAGAGGAAAATTGTGTTTCATCACTGCTTTACTGGATCCTGGTTGACTCATGCTTCCCTATAGTATCCTATTGTGTACAGACGGGCTTTGGGTCTCTGCTCCAAGCCCCCTCATTCTCAACAATATGGTTTTGTTTGTTTGTCTGTTATGGGTCTTCTGATGCCTGTTACCTGGTTCCAATGACACATCATGATTGCATAGGCTGGTGTGCTTCTTCCATGTGGGCTTGTTGCTTCTTGGCTAGATGGCTGCTTTTATAACTTCAAGCCTTTAAGATGCTATATCTTTTAATAGCCAGATATCATCCACTTTCTTCACCACATTTGCTTATGCACCCATTTTGTCTTCCACGATGGTTCCAAGAAGGTGAACATCACAGAATGCCAGTTTGTTAGAACTAAGTGTTCTTGTGCTGAGAGAGGATATGAACAGAGGCCTGAAGTCCACCCACTACCTCAGTGTATTGCCATATAAATATATGTATCTAGGTCAATACCTCTTTTTAATAATTAACATATTTACATATGTACACACTAATGCTAATACCTCGATTCATAGCTTTGCATCCTAGATCGTTCCTCTGTTTCCTTTTACCTGCCTCCTGCCCCACCATCATGCTTGCTCTACTTCTTCCTCTTAGAACTTCCTCTCACCTATATTGCTGTGATGCCATCCATCCCCCATCCCCCTAGGATCTCTACATCCTCCTTGCTGTTGATTTTAATACCCTAGTTGTTCCCCCTGTCTAAAGCATTGTTAACTCACCGCTTCCTTCCCCGTCTCCTTCTCCCCCAAGTCCTTCTGGCATGATCAGTCTGTTGCATTCTCCTACGAGCTTGGTTCTCATGCCTAGTAGGCAACCCGACTATAACATAGACCACCAAAAAAGGAAACAAAATATTGGGAAAAAATGGAAAAGAGAAAAAAACCTATATAATTCCAGGTCTGTCCTCTGACCCTTATGACTATTTCCCCACTGGCTATGGGGGAATTCCAGTAGCTGCCCCTCCTAGCCTGAAGTCTATTTGGGGTCTCTTTAGGGGCTCTGTGGCTGTCCTTTGCTTCTGTTGCTGATCTGTTATATTTCCTGCTTGGTTCGCCTTGCTGCTGGGGCTTCAGACCTAACTAACTTTCCGCCATGTGTCCTTAGTATTGTCCTCTGCTGTGGTGTTCTCCAGTAAGGGGGCAACATGCCATGAGCTGTTGTGGGCCCTACAGTCCTCTCTGTGCTTTAGCAGCTCCATGCACGGATATTGTCCTTTGAGTTTGGTGTGCCGCCATGAGGTCTAGACCTTCCCTTTCTCCTTTTCCTTCTGGATTTGCTTCTATGGGGGTGTGATATGCTGTCCCTTCTCCCCAACCTGTAGGTTTAGTGTTGTTCTCTTTGGCACATACTTCTAAGGAGGGGGGTGAGTTTGGCTCTGATTGGGGCCAGCCCTGCAGCCCACTCTGTTATGCATTTCTCCACGTGGTTATGATACCCTCCTGGTTATATGCACCGCGGTGGAGTCTGTACTCACACTCCCAATTCTGTGGAGACATAACCAATACTCTCATCCTAGTTGCATCGGTGCCCTGCTCTCCCCATGCTGTTATCTCTCTTCCCCTCCTCCTTCTCCCCCTTCCTCTTTCCCATTCTTTGTTTTGGATTAACACGTACCTCCTTGGGTTTGGCCTGAGCGCCACCTGACTGCCTGGATCTCACCGCATATATTGTGAGATAAGTGGCTTTTCTTCTGTACCTCCTGTACTGATTATTTTATCATAGGAGACTCGTGTTTGTATTTTTGTTCTTCACGTGATCCACAGTGCTTTTTAGTGATGTGTAGAACTCCATTGTGTATATGTGCCATAATTTACTAATTCACTCGTCTATCAATGGAAATGTAGGTTGTTTCTAATTCTTTGCGATTGTGATTTGCACCACAATAAAAATTGGAGTGCAAACGACTGGTTGTGGTTTATTTCTTTCCTAATCTGGGTATATACCCAGTAGAAGGATAGCGGAGGTATAAGGCAGATCAATTTACATTTGCTTTAAATATCACCAGATCACTTTCCACAGAGGCTATACTTATCTACACGACCACCAGCAGTTGAGGAGAGCTCCTATCTCACCTCATCGCCTCCAACAATTTTGCTTTGATTTTCCGATTTGGGCTGATCTCAAGGGTGTTAGGTGGTATCTCATGGTTGTTTTGATTTGCATTTTTCTGATGGCTAATGTTTAGGAGCATTTTCTCATATATGTCTATTGGCCATTCAGGTCTCCTTTCCTAGTGAAACTTCTTTTCAGGTGTTTTTCCCACTTCCTCAGGGGGTTAACAGTGTTTCTTTTTTTTGCAGGCTAAGAGAGTATTATAGATTTTAGTAATAAGCCCTTTGTCTGTTGGGTCATTGCTAAAAATCCACTCCCAGTTGAGGGTTCCCTTGCTACCCTCTTGGTGCAGTCTTTTGACACACACAGATGATTTATCCTCAGTAAATCCCACTTTTCAATTTCAGGTTCACCTGTGTGTGTACTCTTCCCTACTGCAGTCAGCCTATGTATTCCCTGAGTCAAGGTTCCTAGGTTTGTCCTGATTTCTTCATTGATGGTCCTCAAAGTGTGAAATTTTACTTCTAGGTCTTTGATCCTCATGCACCTCTGGTGCATGAGGTGAGGTAAACATTTTGTTTCATTTTTTTACAGGTGGATATCCATTGTTTGCAGCAACATTTGTGAGTGTATCTGCCTCCCACTTATTGCTTTTGGGGCCCTTGTCGAAGATAAGTTGCCTATATGCTGATGGTTTTAATTCTGGGTCTTCTGTTCTTTTTCCATTGGTCTGAGTATCTGTCATTATAAGAGTGCCATGCTATTTTGACCACTGCAGCTGTGTAGTAGGTGTTACAGTCGGGTAAAGCAAGCCCTCCGACTTTGTCCTTCTTGAGGAGTTCTCTGCTAATTCTGGTCTTCTTTCATCTCCATGTAAAATTGGTGGTCAGTTTTTCAAATTATTTGATGAAGGTTGTTGGTATTTGAATCAGAATAGCATTAAACTTATAAAATGCCTTAGGATGATTGACATCTTTACTGTATTGAGTCTTCCAATCCAGGAGCATGGTATATTCTTCCATTTGTGGAGGTTGCTTTTGATTTCCAATAGCAGGGTCCTGTTGTTTACCTTGTATAAGTCTTTTGTAATACTGGTTAAATATATCCCTAGATATATCAATTTGTTCTTTGCTATTGTGAAGTGTACTGCCTTCTTGATCTCCTCTTCTGTGATCTTGTCTGAGATACATAGAAAAGCAATGGATTTGTTTGTTGATCTTGTATCTTGCCACACTTCCATAGTCCTCTGTCACTGTCAGTATTCCTATTGTGGTACTTTTGGGATTTTAGTATAGACTCTAGTTGTCTACAAATAGCCATAATTTTGCCTCCTCATCCTCTCTAAGTTGGATAACTTTAATTTCCTGCCATGGTTTTATGTTGTTAACTAGGACCTCCAGTTCAATGTTGAATAGAAGTGGAGACAAGGGACATCCTTGTCTGGCCCCCCTTTTCAGTGGGATGGTTTTTGTCTTTTCTCTGTTGACTATGATGTTGGCTGTTGACTTTTTGTAGATAGCTTCTATTAAGTTGAGGATTTCCTTTCATTCCGATCATCTTGCGTGTCTTCATTAAGAATGGGTGTTGGATGTTGTCAAATGCTCTTTCTGCGTCTATCTATGTTATCATGTGATTCCTTTCCTTTTTCTTATCAATGTTGATAGATTTTTGGATGTTAAACCAGCCCTGTATTCCTGGGATGAATCTCACCTGATCATGGTGGATGATATCTTTTATATACTTTGGTATAGTGTTGGCCAATATTTAGTTAATGATTTTTTGCATCTATGTTCATTAGGTATCGGTCTGTAGTTCATTCCTGTCGGACCCTTTCCCTGTTTGGGTATCAAAGTTATTCTGGCTTCATAGAGTGAGTTTGGGAGTTTGCCATCATTTTCTATGCTCTGGAATAATTTGTAGAGGATTGGTGTTAGCTCTTCCCTGAATTCTTGGTAGATTTCTCTTGTGAAGCCATCTGGTCTGGGAGCTTTTAAATTTTTGTTGGTAGTTTCTTGGTAGCTGTATCCATTTCTTCCTTTGCTATGGGTCTGTTGAGATTCTGAACCTCTATCTGGAATAATCTGAGGGGGGGGGGTTGTTTTTCCAAATATTTTTCAATGTCTTCCACGTTGTTGAATTCATGAGAATACAGACTTTCATAGTAATTTGTGATTATCCTTTTAATCCCGTTGGGGTCTGTTTTAATTTCTCCTGTTTCATCCCTCATCCTGGCTATTGGTGTTTCCTCCTTCTTTCCTTGGTTAGGCTTGTCTGTTGATTCTGTTGATCCTTTTGAAGAACCAGGTTTTTGTCATACAATATTTTTTAAAATTGTTCTCTTGTCTTCCAATTGGTTTAACTCTCCCCTGGTTTCTTTTCTTTTGCTATTGGAGAGGTTGCTCTGCTGACACTTTTCTAGTTGCTGGAGGTTTTGTGAAAGTGTATCAGTTAAAATCTCTCTTCCTTTTTCATATATCTACTGCTTGCTATGAAGTTACCTCTGATCATTGCTTTTGCAGTATCCCATAAGATTTGATACATGGTAGTCTCATTCTCATTAGTTTCTAGAAACTTCCTAAATCCCTCTCTAATCTTGGCCAGTACCCATTCATGTTGCAGAAGATCATTATTCATCCTCCAATTGTTTGCCCTTTTTTTCCTGGTCATCCTTTTATTGATCTCCAGCTTTATGATGTGGTGATCCAAGAAGGATGTCTATATGTTTCAATTTATTCAGGCTCAACTTGTGCCCCAGCCTGTGGTCTATTGTCAAAACTGAGCCATGAGTACTTGAAAAGAATGTGATTTTTTTTTTTTTGCATTTGGATGGAAAGCTCTATATATGTCTATCAGGTCCAATTGCCTAATTGTATTGTTTGCTCTGTAGCCTCCTTGATGAGCTTCTTTCCCAGTGATCACTCTTTCTCTGGTAGTGATGTATTATGATCATTGTATTGTGATTTCTTTTTTCATCTTTAATAGTTTAACAAATCTCACAGGTCTCTGGTTAGGCTTGTGTGCATTTATTATGCTCACTGGTTCCTGGTTGACTGATCCTTTGAGTATTTTATAGTGCCCCTACTTGCCTCTGGTTATGCTTTTTACCCTGAGGTCAATTCTGTTGGAGATTGGGATTGCATCCCTGCTTTTTTTAAGTTGCCATTTGCCTGATATATTTTCTCCTTGCCTTTTATTCTTAGTCTATTTTTGTCTGCAAACTTAAGATGTGTCTCTTGCAGGCAACATATTGCTGGGTTTTGTTTTCTGAACCAGTTTGGTAGCCTTTGTCTTTTAATGTATGAATGAAGACATGACATTAAGAGTTATATTATGATCTGTGTATTCATTGTTGTCATCCCGTGTCTTTGCGGTGTTTATTTGGGGGACTCATTCTTCCCCTCTTTTCTCTCCGAGGCCATGTTATCTTGGTAATTGTTCTCAGCACATTGCCTTCTGAGTGGAGTTGAGTTATATGGTTGTCTCCTTCTTGTACTTGGTGGGTGTTGGTCTTCTGACCATAGTGAGTTGGCTAGGATCTTCCACAAGATTGGTGTCTTACAGCTTTTTTTTTTTTGTTGTTGAGATTTTCCCTTTCCTGGAATACTCTTACTGTGCTGTCTCAATAGATAATTTGGCAGGGTAGAGGATTCTTGGGCAGGTGTTTTATTTATTTCAGCTTTCAGAAGATGTTACTCCACTAACTCCTCTTCATGGTTTCTGCTGAGAGGTCTGACCATATTCTTACCCAATACCATTGTATGTGAACACCTACTTTTCTCTTGCTGCTCTTAAAATTTTCTCTTTTCCCTAAAAGTTGGATAGTTTAGGTATTATAAGCCTTGACCAGTTCTTTTAGGGTTTGGTCTAATTGGTGTTCTCTCTGCTTCCTGTATGAGTGTCTGATTCTCGTTCATGAGTTGAAGAAGTTTTCTTCCAGAAATTCCCTTGCTATTTTAGCTGTTGGCTTCTTTGTTGTGGCTTGCTCTGGTAGTTCAATTAGTTGAATCTTGTTTCTCTTCCTAGCATCTGTCATTGATCTCAGGTTTTCTACTGTTTCTATGATTATCTTGCTTTATTAACTTTCTTGTTTGCTGAAGAATGCATAATTGTGCTTGAGACATCTGGCACTATTCTCTGTCTCCTCTAGTCTGTTAGTTCGAGCTGTGATTTTTGTGTTTAGCTTCTGTTACCTCATCTATTAACTCCTGTATTTCCCTTTGGTGCATGGACTTCATCCCCTCTATCATGGACTTCATCTCCTCTATCATTGTGTCCTTAATCTGCGTTGATTCCCTCATCTCCTGTTTAACTCCAAGCCGTTTTCTGAAGATTTCTTTTTGCGGCAGATACATCTCTGAATCTTCTATGCATGTGATTAGCTCCATGGATGTGTTTTATCTTTCTTGTTTTCTTGTTGAGGGTGTTGCAGTCTATTGCTCTTTGATTTTCATTTTGGATGAACTAGGCACTATGTTTCTGGGATACCAAGGGACTCTGAGCTCGTTCTTGGTGTGACTGGTAAGAGTGTTTTCTAGGGCTGCCCGTGGCCTAATATGGTGGTGGGTTGGACTGCTATGTGGGCAGTGTGCCCTGGTGATGTAGAGACCAATGATGATGGGGGCCTCAGAGACTAGGGTGAAGCTGGTGACTGCTAGGTTTGCTGCTGGGCCAAGTTAGGGCAGGTGTACACCTTGGTGTGGGTTTGGTCTAGACTGTAAGGAAATGATTTGCAACCTTTAAAATTTTTTATGTAAAAAAAGCACCAAATAGATGTCAGGGGGGGGAGGCCTCAATGCCAGAGGTGGAGTTCCTGAGCAAAGGTGTTAGCAGCCCCACTGGTGCAAGTGCCCAGGGTAAAGCTTTCTTTCCTTCTGCAGGTGGAGGTGCTAGGCAGATGGTAGGGGGGTGTTACTTGGGGAGAGTGTGCCAGTTGACAGGTGGTCTGTCCCCACTGCCACATGGTGGAGGTGCCAGGCACGGCTTGGGGGAGCTGCATCAGCTGTAGGTGAGGTGCATGGTGCAGCATTGGGACAAGCCATGGCTGCTGTCAGAAGCAGGAGGAGAGGAGGAGCCACTGCTCCTGCAGGGATGGGGTGGGGGGGATAGGGTGTCAGGCAATATTGGTGAGAGCTGCCATAGCTGCAGGTAAGTAAATTTAGTGAAGGTGGACTGCAAACCTTGTTTAGCCACAAGTGGTGTGGCCATGGGTTGGTGGTGGGAGGTACTCCAGCTTGGAGGAGGGGCCAGCCACCATGTGGGGAGAAGGTTGTCTCAGGAGAGAGCAGCTCATGGTGGAGAGTGTTGTGGGTGGACTGTCACCATGTGAAGGTCACACTGTGGTTGTGGGGTACTCTCCATGGCTTCAGGCTAGCTCTGGGTGTGGCAATAAGGAGGAAGGTGGCCAATTGGCAGGTGATGACCATGATAGGGTCCAAAATAGTGTGGCTGGAGAGTTCCAGGGAGGATGCCATGATCCCCAGAGTTCTAGAGTGAGGTGAGATGTGGAAAAAGATTTCCTTTTGAACTGAGGATGTATTCTGAGCTGTCACTTACCTGAATTTTTTCACTTACCTGAGTACCCACACTTGTCCCCCTAGACACTGGGTATACTGAACACCACAGAGCTCCTTATCTGGGCAACATCTTGCTGGAACCTCGATATTCCCTTGTTAACAAAATAAGCTACAGATGATTTTTGTCTACTTCAAGTTTTTATTGAGTTTTTTTTGAGACCCAAGATAGTAAAGTTTATCACTAGTAAATTTATGTTTCAATTATGTTGTTTATTAATACCATCATATTTAATAGTATATAGGTCACTAGTAGAATAGTCACATCTAATTCAAGCCTAAATTATAACAGACTTATCTTCATGTTATATATTGCATATATATTTAATTATCAAAGTTCACAAAACTCTTTAGGGTCATGCCACAAGAAGGGCTAAGATATCAATTTATGGTTTTCAAATGAAGTTTTAATACTAACTTTTCTTTATGTCCTCAGAGATATATTCTAAAATCCACAAAGAAAGTTACTCAAATTAAAATTAATTCTAAATATCTTGGAATTTGATTTGTTGGTGTCATAATTTTAATATGCGTTTAGTGTATTTTTATGTAGTAATTTGGTAAATCACCTCTGTAGATCAAAGCAAATTACCCACCTTTGTTCTGCCTGATGGGTAATATGTTCTAGATGAGCAATTAGGCATTATTTATACACAGCTGCAGCTTGTTAGACAAATACTTTTCTTTCCCACATTTATCTCTCTCTTTGTAGCTACATTGGCAACATGCCCCATCTAACTATCATAGTATTCCTATGCAGTCCCAAGCTGTTTGTACAAAGGGCATTTGTACACAATTTAACATATATAAAATTCAACTTTGAAAAGGATGATACATTGGAATGAAAATCATCCATAGAAGTAGCAATACTTTTTATTGTATATATGTCTTCCCTAAGTACGTTTTCCTTTTAGACTCTCTTTCCGGCTATAATATGTAAAGATTATCATTTACAAGTTAGCATATAACAGCTTCTAATTTGTAATTACTATACTAATTATTATTGATGATCATGGCATTGGTTGGGATACCAGTATGCCATAATGGTCTTCCTAAAACAAGTTTTCCCAACCTCAGAACTGCTCACATGGTGGTAGAGAGGAATGATTTGTTGTCAGAGACTCTCCTATGCTTTGAAGGATGTTTACCAGTATCCCTCTCTTTTACCCTTAAGATACCCTTAAGATGCCACCTCCCCTACCTAGTGGTGAAAATGAGAAATGACTCCAGGCATCACCAAATGTCCTTAGATGGGTCCAAATACCCTTATTTGAAAACGCTGCTCTAAAAAGTGACTTATAGAAAATGGCCATACCAATAATGGCAAACCCTGCCCTCACTAGTCTTACCGAAGATTACTGGTTTAGAAGTTGACAAAGAAACATAAAAAATGCACTTACCAAAAAGGGCAGGAGTGGCTATCTTAATCTCTGACAAAATGGACCTCAAGATCCACACCATAGAAAGAGACAAAGAGGGACACTACATAATGCTCAAAGGTTCAGTAAACCAGGAAGCACTTAGCATATTGAATATTTACGCTCCTAATAATGGTACTGTGAATTTCGTCAAACTATTAAAAAGATGACTGAAGAAATCACGGAATCAAAAATCATAGTGGGTGGCTTTAACACTCCAATATTGAATAGAGACAGATCACTGGGAAAGTAGCTCAGCAAAGAGGCCAGAGAGCTAAACAATATAATTAGGCAACGGGGCCTGATAGATATCTATAGATCTTTTTATCCAAAGGCAAACGGTTTCACATTCTTTTCAAATCCACATGGATCTTTTTCAAGAATAGACCTCATGCTGGAACACAAGTCCAGCCTGAGTAAATTCAAACACATAGATATTATCCAGACATCTTTCTCAGATCACTATGCCATAAATCTGGAGATTAATAAGAGGGTGTCCAGAAAAGCAAGGGCAACCAATTGGAAAATGAACAACGATCTCCTGCAACATGAATGGGTACAGGCCCAGATCAGAGAGGATATTAGGAAGTTTCTAGAAACTAATGAGAATGAGCATACAATGTATCAAAACTTATGGGACACTGCAAAGACAGTTATCAGAGGTAGTTTGATATCATTAAATGCATACATGAAAAAAAGAAGAAAGGCGTATGACAGATACGTTAACACAAAACCTCCAACAACTAGAACAGAGTCAGCAGAAGAACCCCACCAATAGCAAGAGAAAAGAAATAATAAAAATCAGGGCGGAGTTAAACCAGTGGGAAGACAGAGAGCAATGCAAAAGATAAACGCAGCTAAAAGCTGATTCTACGAAAGAATTAACAAAATTGACAGTCCTCTGGCAAAGCTTACCAAAGATAGAAAGGAGCAAACATCAATAGCCAGGATGAGGGATAAATCAGGGGCAATAACAACAGACCCCAAATGATATAAAAAGGATCATTACAAAGTACTATGAAGGTTTGTATTCTAATGAATTCAGAAACCTGGAAGACATGGATAAATATTTGGAAAAACAGTCTCTCCCTAGATTATCTCAGACAGAGATCAAGAACCTCAACAAACTCAAAGCGAAGGAAGAACTAGAGAGGGTCATCAAAAACCTACCAAGGAAAAGGCCCCAGGACCAGATGGGCACACAGCAGAATTCTACCAAACATTCAGGGAGGAGTTGACACCGATCCTCCACAATGTATTCCATAACATAGAAGAGGACGGCAAGCTCCCCAAACCATTTTACGAAGTCAGCATTACTTTGATACCCATAAAAGGCAAAGACTCCACAGGTATAGAGAATTATAGACCAATATCTCTAATGAACACAGATGCAAAAATCCTTAACAAAATATTGGCCAATAGAATACAAAAGTATATAAAACAAATCATCGACCACGACCAGGTAGGTTTCATCCCAGGGATGCAGGGATGGTTTAACACCCGAAAATCCATCAATATCATATACCACATCA
Organism: Tenrec ecaudatus; assembly: GCF_050624435.1. Taxonomy (NCBI): domain Eukaryota; kingdom Metazoa; phylum Chordata; class Mammalia; order Afrosoricida; family Tenrecidae; genus Tenrec; species Tenrec ecaudatus. The sequence continues at coordinate 125,052,492 of NC_134534.1, read as the reverse complement.
AGAAGAACAAGGATAAAAACCATATGATAATATCCATAGATGCAGAACAAGCATTTGACAACATCCAGCACCCATTCCTAATCAAGACACTCATGAAGATAGGATTGGAAGGTAGGTTCCTCAAGCTTATACAAGCTATCTATGAAAGACCAATGGCCAACATCATAGTCAATGGAGAAAAGACAGGAACAATCCCACTGAAAAAGGGTACAAGACAAGGATGCCTCCTGTCTCCACTTCTATTCAATATTGTCTTGGAGGTTCTGGCTAACAATAAGACAGAAGAAGGACATCAAAGGGATCCAAATGGGAGAGGAGGAGGTGAAACTATTGCTATTTGCAGATGACATGATCCTGTTCATTGAAAACCCCAAAAGCTCCACAGCTGGAGTACTTACAGCGATAGAGGAATATGGAAGAGTAGCAGGATACAAGATCAATAAACAGAAGTCAATAGGTTTTCTATACACATCAGACAGGGCCATGGAAGAGGGGATTAAGAGGGAAGTACCCTTCACAGTAGCTAAGAACAAACTGAAATACCTAGGAATATATTTAACAAAAAATACTAAAGACCTATATAAGGAAAACTACAAAACCCTATTACAGAAACCTAAAAGCAACCTCCACAAATGGAAGAACCTTCCCTGCTCATGGATTGGAAGGCTCAGCGTAGTAAAGATGACAGTCCTACCTAAAACACTTTACAAGTTGAATGCTATACCAATTCAAATACCATCAACCTTCTTCAAAGAATTGGAAAAACTGACCATCAATTTCATATGGAGAGGGAAGAACCCAGAAATAGCAGAGAACTCCTCAAGAAAAAGGACACAGTTGGAGGAATCGCCCTACCAGCTTTTATTGTCTATTACACAGCTACAGTGGTCAAAACACCGTGGTACTGGCACGACAGATACTCAGACCAGCAGAAAAGAATAGAAAGCCCAAGAGTAAAATCATCAACATATAGACAACTTATCTTCAACAAGGGTCCCAAAAACATCAGGAGGGAAGTGGATGCCCTTTTTAACAAGGGGTGCTGGAAACAATGGATATCCACATGTAGAAAGATGAAACCAGACGTTTGCCTCACCTTATGCACAAGAATAAACTCAAGGTGGATCACAGACCTGGAAGTTAAATCTCAAACCATCAGGACCATCAAGGAGGGAACTGGGACTAACCTCAGAGCACTGGCCCAAGGAGCTCATAGGCTCAATGCGATAGGAAGGGTACACACACAGGTGAACTGGAAATCGACAAATGGGATTTAATAAGAATAAAGTACCTGTGTACCTCAAAAGACTTCACCAAGAGGGTGACAAGACAACCCACAGACTGGGAGAGGATTTTCAGTAATGACATATCGGATATAGCTCATTACTAAAATCTATAACACCATCGTGACCTGAAAAAAGAGGAAAACAGTTAATCCCCTAAGGAAGTGGGCAAAAGAACTGAAAGAACTTTCACTAGGGAGGAGACCCATATGGCCAATAAGCATATGAGAAAGTGTTCGAAGTCCCTGTCATAAGAGAAATGCACCTCAAAACAACCATGAGATACCACCTAACACCCCTGAGGCTAGCCCAGATCAGTAAATCAGAGAGCAACAAGTGTTGGAGGGGCTGTGGTGAAGTAGGAACCCTCTGCTGGTAGTCGTGTAGAATTGTACAGCCACTGTGGAAAGCAATCTGGCGATACTTAAAGAAAATGGAAATTGATCTACCTTATGACCCAGCCATCCCTCTACTGGGCATATACCCAATGGAAGCAGCAAATAAAACACGACCAGTCATATGTGCTCCAATGTTTATTGAGGCACAATTCACAATCGCAAAGACTTAAAAACAGCCTAAGTTTCCATCGATAGACGAGTGGATTAGTAAACTTTGGCACATACACACAGTGGAGTACTATGCAGCTCTGAAAAGCACGGGTGAGTACATGAAACACGTTATTTTGTGGGAAGAGCTGGAAGGAATTATGTTAAGCGAGGTAAGCCAGACTCAAAAGGACAGGTACAACATGAGTCCCCTGAGGGAAGTACAATCAGCATGCCAGGAATAGAAGAATAAACATCTATCTCGAAATAAACGGGTGGAAGCATAGATAGTTGGAAGGAGGGCAGGCCACACCTAGGGAGGTACATGAGAGCCCAGCATAAAGAAGGGGAAGTGGGGCAGGGGGAGGGAGAGGCGGGGTGGGGAGAAAGTGAGTGGATGGCATGAGGGGAACAGGGCACTAACCCACCCGGGGGAGAGTATTGGTTGTGTCCCCACAGAACTGGAACATACATAGGGACCCAACCACGACACACCAAACAAGGAGGGCAATGTAAAGTACGGAGAATTACACAAAGAGACTGGACCATATACCGGCCTGATCCAGAATTAGCCCGACCCCCCAAATGAAGGGAGTACTACAGAAAATGAAAAAAGATCGTCTGGTGTGGGAAAGGAACCACACCACACCCAGAAGGAAGCTGAAGCAATGGCAGGAGGAAGAACGGAGTACAGTACATCTGGGCCCACCATGCTCAGAGGATGATAGCCCGGCTCGAAGGGCCCATTGTACAAAGAGGACCATACAGCTGGCCACACGGCGACATCCTGCACCCACCCAAAGCCCTACACGGGACAGCACCTGAGACACAGTGGGGGATGTGCGACTGAGCTGACCCTACCACACTGAGGCAAACACTGGGGGCATGCAATGGAGCAGCCGGGGAAGCAGAGCAATGAGATCCTGAGGGAGTATAAAGGATGGACTTTGGGACAGAACGTGGCACCCCACCAGACTCATTCGGAAAGCACTCCTAAAGGCCAACAAATAGACTTTGAACTACTAACAGAATTTTTTTCTTTTGCTGTCTTTTCGTTTTGTTTTTCTTTTTTTTCTCTCTTTTAAATGTTGTATGTCAGTGGCTTTTTTGTTTGTCAGCGTGTTGGTGTTGCTGCTGTTGATGCCATGTTTTTATGTGCCACTTGGGTGCTGTCAAACTCATCTGCATTTGTATGCACATATTACTATATCTGCAGGTCCACCTAGATAAGATAGGCTGGACAAACAATGTGAGAAGAAAATAACGGGACCAACTGTCCCAGAGGGACATGAGAGCGTGGGAGGTAGGGGAAGGGAGGAGGTGTTGGGCAACACATGGACAAGGGAAAGTGAGTGATTCAAAACTATTTCCAGGAAGGGGAAGGGAGGATTGGTAGAGAGTGATCAAGGGTGAGGTAACTGAGAGGAATAGTGGGACAGGAGGAAAGCATAAGGAAATAGAGGAAAGGAGTAGAAAGCAAAGGGCATACATAAAAGCCTAAATACAAACATGTGCATATGTAAATATATTTATGATAATGGAGGAAATAGATCTGGGCTTCCTTGCACACACTCCCTCACTACAATAGCTCCTTGCCCAGCTAAATGGTCATTGCATGGCACCCACCTTCCAGACATGATCACTGAAGACAGACTTGTGCATAAGCAAACGTGGTGAAGAAAGCTGATGGTGCCCGGCTATCAAAAAGATATAGTGTCTGGGGTCTTAAAGGCTTGAAGGCAAACAAGCGGCCATCTAGCTCGGAAGCAACAAAGCCCACAGAGAAAAAGCACAGAACCCAAGTGAATGCAAAGTGTTGAACGGACCAGGTAGCAGACACCAAGGAACAAAAACCATCATTGAGTCATCACCTTCTTCACATAAACGCTGAAGATGAATGTGTTCATAAATAAGTGTGGTGAAGAAGGCTGATGGTGCCTGGCTATTGAGAGATATAGTGTCTGGGGACTTAAAGGCTTGAAAGTAAACAAGCAGCCATCTAGCCTAGAAGCAACAAAGCCCACATGAAAGCAGCACACCAAGATGTGTGATCGTGAAGGGCTGAGGGGACCAGGTTTCAAACAACAAAGGCAGGGGCAAAGAAAAATCACGTCACCGTGAATGAGGGGAGTGCGTGATGGGGCCCCAATGCCCATCTGTAAACAGCTGGACATCCCTTGTAGAGGGGTAGTGGGGAGGAGATGAATCACCCAGGGTTCAGTGTAACAACAATGAAACTCGAAACCTTCGTCTAGTTCTTGAATGCTTCTTTCCCCCCAATTATCATGATCCTAATTCTGCCTTGCGGACCTGGTTAGACCAGAGGATGCCAGTGGTGCAGTAGGGATCCAGAAACGTAGGGAATCTAGGACGATGAACCTCTCAGGACCAGCGGTGAGAGTGGCAACACCTGGAGGGAAGGGGGTGTAGAAAGGGAGAACTGATCTGGGCGATCTATTTGTGTAACCTCCTCTCTGGGGGATGGGCAATGGGAAGGTGGGTGAGGGGAGACGCCGGGCAGTGTAAGATAAGATAAAATAATTTTATGAACTATTAAGGGTTCATGGGGGAGGGGGGAGGGAGGGGAAGGAAAAAAGGGAAAAAAGAAAAGAAATGCACTTATTGTATCTAATATACCAATCACCTGTGGTCCTAGGTGTTTACGGATCATATATATCTATCTCTAAATCTATCTATCTATCTATCTATCTATCTATCTATCTATCTATCTATCTATCAACATTCATGTTCTTTTATTCAGATGTTTTCATAGAACTATGAGGATATTGAAACCTCTTTCTATTCGTAATGCCTTTTCCATTCCTGCTGTTGTTGTTATTATCCCCTTAATGGCTATTAATTTAAAATATTGCTTTTATTCATTCTCTGTGCTGTGCAAAATAATTTAGAACAGATGCTCTTGTAAGTGAGCTCTATTATATCTACTAAAACTTACTCTGAGTTGGCAGTTTCTGTCAATTAGAAGGGTCCAGGGAGCAAGAGTCCTTTATATTTAGAGAGAGAATAATTTTGGATTAATTGAATGCAGTTATTGGATGATCTCACTCCTTTATTGTACTGTTGGCTGGGGTAACAGATGAGCTTTCAGGATGTTGTGTCTCCAAGATTATTTGTCTTCTAAGCTCATAACTTTAGCATCTAAAACATATAACTTTAAATGCTGATAGTGATGAAGCAAGATCTGAAATCAGTAAGCTGAGTAAAAACAAACTGTAAATGGATATAAAGGAATAATGAAAATGAGGCTTTAATTCTTGACTCTCCCAACTAAATTCTAGGATGAAATACATAAAGTAGAAAGCACATCGATTTGTTATTAAAGAGAGCACAGATACCAGTTCTGTCTTTTCACACTTTGTGGTTAACGTTATACTGACTTGCTCCCACACTCTGAACCTATTTCCTAATCTGGGAGTGGAGATAATACATTTCATTACTGGAGTTTGACAGGAGGATGGAATGGTAGGAATGATGAATGGATTTTGAAGGAGTCCCTGTATTACTTTATATTTTTACTTACCTCATTAAAAAATATTAAGCACCTACTATTTCATTGGATGGGAGAAAAAGGTGGCTTTCTACTCTCATAGAGGGTTACAATCTCAGAACCCACAGGTGAAGTTTTACTCAGTCTTAAAAAAAATTGTTCAGAGTAGGAATCAGCTCAATGGTAATGAGTTTGGTTGTAGTTCGGTTTCACTGGGAAGTAGCCCTGGTGGTACTGCCAGGTAACTGTTAGATTGTTAACCTCAGAGTCCATTGTTCAATCCCACCAGTTACTACATCAGAGAAAGTCGAGACAACTTGATTCCATAAAGATCTACAGCCTCAGAGACCCAATATAGAGCTACTGTGCCTCAAACTCTACTTGGTGGCAGTGGATTTTGTTTTACCATATTTCATTGTGACTGTGCTCACAGAGTGATCAAATACCTTCTGACTAGGACACTTGGTCATCTTTTGAATCAACTCTGTCTTCTCTGTTAATAGATTGTTGGAAAACTTTTTAATGTAAAGATCTAGATAGTGACTATTTTCAAATTTGTTTGTTAGGTGGGGGATCTGTCTCAACTACTAGATACACACAAACTCTGCTATTATACTAGATACACACACACCTCTCTGTCTCTCACAAACTTTCTCTCTCTCTCTCTCTCTCTCTCACACACACACACACTTTGGCAATAGAAATGTGTTCTAATAATACTTGCTTTATAGATCAGATTCCTGATCCCCACTTTAAATTCTTCATTGGCTTTATACTTTATTTGATATATTTTAGCTTTCTGGATACTAAAGAATTTATCGACCATCTCTGATCATTCATAGATATCCTTCACAGATCAGCTTTCTATATCTGCTCACATGTTCCTTTTCTAAATGAAGATAATTGTGTAGAAAAGAGGAATTAGATTTGTTTCAAAGTGAGACCATCATTTGTTCCCTCTGAATGAAATCCATGTCTTATCTTGGAATACAAAGTCTTTGTCATTTGATTTCTGCCTAACTCATCTTCTTCTCATCAAATCCATCATTACTATCAACTATCCCAAGCTAATTGGATTACCCCAATTTCAGCAATATAATCTTTTCTCTGGGCATTGGCATAGAAGATTTCATCTTATTGGGAAAATTTCCCTTTATCTGTTCTTATACATATCCATATTTATGTTCCATCTTCATGAACTCTTTCATTTATAAGACTTCTTTGTATACACAGTCAAGATCAGATTATTGCATTTTATTTTCTTATACTCTAAAAAATCCATGCTGCTCACATTATATTTATTTCTATACTGGAAGCTCCATGAAGCCAAGAAAATTCTTTTCCCCATAGCTGTAGCCCTATCATCTACTCCATGGCAACACTCAATTACGTAAATTGAGTCAACTGACTACATGTTAGTTCTCTGTAAGTTTCCCTCTATCCTGCCCTTACTAGAACTCTTGCAACTTTCCTTGAATTTATTTATTCCCAGATACTTTCACTTTCTATAAGTAGTATCACTATTTTCCTAGGTCTGTAAGTGAAAATTGGGCATCACCTCTTGGTAGTAAGCAGAGCAACCAGTTAACATGCTTGACTGTTAACTGGAACGCTGGGAGTTGGAGACCACTCTGAGGTGCCTCAACAGAAAGGCCTAGTGACCAACTTCACAGGAGTCAGTAGGTAACAACCCCAGATAGCATTCTACCCTGACACAGATGGGGTCACCATGAGTTTAAATCACATGACAACTGATTTCACCCTTAAGAAAGAGCTCTTTCAAATATTAATGAAGTTACCCTGGAGATTTTATATATAAAATGTATCTTAAACTTATCCATAAGCTTAGAGTTCTTTTGTGATGTGCTGGTTCAGCGCCAAGGATTTCCATTCTGTAGCATGAGAATCTGCTTGCTCTCCTTTTATTTTTACTTTTCATTCTCCACTGAGCAGCCAGAATGGTCATTTTTAAATATGACTAAACATTTTAAGAATAGTGTTGGAAGGAGCAAGGACCAGGGAGACATAAATGACTGGAGGTTGGTCAACTGCTTTCAAGCAAAGCAACTCTGACTTTATCCTTTGACCTGAAAAAAGTAGAATGATAAGAGTACATCACTGTCAGGATTGAAAGAACATTCACATATATATTTTATATGTGTTTTCAGTTTGGAGGATAGTAAGCTTCAATAATATTTAGCTTATTTTGCTATTAAAATGTTTTTTAAAGAGAAGAGTGGTATAACTCATTATCAATTTCATCATTTATAAGATAAGATAAGATTTGATTGATGGTTTTAAAAATTCATCATAGCAGCAGAATTCATTATTCAAATAAAGTCTTTACTTTGCTGGAAATTAAGATGGCATGGACTAGAATAAAGAGCACATATTTACGTGACAGCACTTAACAGCAACAAGTCATGCAGCAAAGGATATCAAGTGATCCTACCATTTTAAAATGGAAGGTATTTGGGGAAACCTTGGCAGAACCATCCTCTTGTGCTGCCTTACTAAACAAATGATTTATACATGAGAACAAATATTAGCTTCTGTATATCTTTCTGAAATCAAGTCTTGTAAAACTACGGGTGTGTGAAGGTACAAAGAAATAAAGGACAGCTCCATTTCCACTCTCTGTCACATGTGGTTACCCATTCCAAGATCTAAAGCACAATAGTTAATCAAATTCTTTATCAATCATGAAATAGCTAGGTAACTGAAATGTCATAACATTGGCAACAAAGAAGGAACAAAGAGAGGAGAATGTAGATAGGCTGGAAGCAAGCACAAAATCTCTAAAGACAGATTAACATAGAAGTAAACTTTTTATCCGACAGCAGAAAAATGAAAACAAATGAAACCATGGAGGACAATAGTAAAAACAAACATTAAAATGATTCAGGATATTTTAGACCTAATATGTGAACTACAAAGCAATGTAAAGAAGACCCAGATCCTCACAACTGGACTAACAGGTAACACCATGATCAATGGCAAAAAAAATTGAAGTTGTCAAGGATTTCCATCTTACTTGGACCCACAATCAATGCTTGTGGAAGCAGCAGTTAAGAGATCAAAAGAAACAATGCATTGCATAAATTGTTGGCCAAGATATCTTTAGTGTTGAAAGTAAAGATATTACTCTGAGGACTAAGGTGCCCCTGACACACGTCATGTTATTTTCAACCGAGTCTTATGTAACTGAAAGTTGGATATTGAATAAGGAAGACCAAGAAGATCAGGTGCATTTGAGTTGTGGTGGTGGTGAATATTTAAAGAACCATGGACTTACAGAAGGATAAATGAATCTGTCATGGAAGAAGCAGATTCACGTCTTAGATTCAAGAATGGCAAGACTTCATCTTCTATACCATGGACATATTATGAGAAGAGGCAAGTCCATGAAGAAGGACACCATGCTTGGTCTAGTGGCAGTGAAGAAAAGGGAGTTCTTCCAAGAGGGATTGACTCAGGACTACGACAAAGGTCTGACGCATAGGAACAATAGTGAGGACCGCAAAGAAGCAGGCAGGGCTTTGTTCTGCTGTATATAGGGATGCTGTGGGTTGGAAAGGACTGGATGCCCCCCCCCCAAATCAACAACAATATCATGTTAATAACAACATTAATGTTTTAATAGTGTATTAATAATTATATTATATGCAAATGATCTAAATGTGTTTATTACAAACCAGAGATTGACAGAATGAGAAGAAAACAAACCAAAAATGCCAACCACAGCAACACCGATGCTAAGAAATTAACTTTAAATATAATTTAAGAGGACTGAAAGTAAAAAATTAAATAAGATATATCATATGGAGTCATGTGATTAGACTCCAACAAAAGCCAAGCTCACTTAGAGTTCAGTTGATTCATCATGATGCCTGGTGGGCTTCTCAGACTGTAGCTGTTGACAAGAGAATAAAGCCCCGTCTTTCTCCCGAGGAGCTGCTGGTAGATTTGAACGGCAAAGAAAGCAGGATTGGTTACATAAATGTGAAAAAAAACAAAACAAAAAAACCTTTAAGGCCCAAGCAAATTACCAGACTGTATGTGTGTGTCTTCATATGTATGTGTGAAAGAGGAGAGTGAGAAAATATGTAACACAATGTTAAAAAGAGACAATTCACCAAGAAGAAACACGACCTTGTACATGAATCAAACAACAAATTTCCAAAATAGACAAAGCAAAATATGATATGTTAAAAGGAGAAGACACACGCCCAATTTTAGTTGTTTATTCTTTTTTGGCAATCGATAGGAATAATAAAATCTGGAACGCTATCAACCAACAGAATCTCATCATCTTTTATAAAACATTCCACATAAGAACAAAAGAACGCATGTTCTTTGTAAGTGCTCATGGAGCATATACCTAGATGGACAATGAAATGAGCCTCCACAAGTTTAAAAGAATTGAAATCACAGAGTGTGTTCTCAGGGGACAATGGAATTAAAAAGAAATGAATCATATACAATTTCCCCAAACTTGGAGACTCAAAACAACCTGTCCACATGGATCAAAAGGGGCATCTCAAAAGAAAATGCATCGAAGGAAAGAAAATTGAAAACATGTTATACTTAAATTTGTGGAATACAGTTGAAAATCTATAATAGATGTATACATTTGGAAAGAGAAAATATCTCAAGTCAATTCTCTAGCTTTCTATCCAAACATCTAGAAAAAGAGCGAAAAAAATAAATTTTGAAAAGACAGAAGAAAATAATCATGACCAGATATCACTAAAATGAAAACAAAAATAAAAGATGAAATCACTGGGACAAAGAGCTGTTCTTTGAAGAAATTCACACATTTATAGCAAGATTATAAAAATAAAAAGAGAAGATACACTCACCCCAGACAGAAGGAAACAAGGGGCTATCACCCTGGAACCACAAGAGAATAATAATATGATCCATTCAACATACATACATTATACAACTGAGAAAAATATATCAATTTCTGGAAAAACACAAAGTTCTACAAATTACTTAAAAATATGAAATTGCCTGCTGCCTTTGAAACGATCACGCTTGCCTGTGATGCCTAGGGTTAAGCTGCGGCGCCAGAACAAGCATTTGCTCCTGATTGGGGCTGCCATGCCTCTGGTGGGGGCCCTTTAAACTGCGAGTGACACAGCTGCCATAAACAAACAAATGCATGTGTGTACGTATGTATATGTATACAAAATTGGTCATTTCAAGAGCTGAATAAAAATGAAGGAAATTGAATTTTAAAAATTCTGAAAATGAAATATCCAGGCCTAGCCTAGAAGGTTCCATTGGAAAACTCTACAAAATTTCTACAGAAAAGAAACATTTCGAATGCTGGGTGTTCTAGAAAAAATAAGAGAAAATAACAATTCCCAATTTATTTTATAAACACGAATCATCCTGATTCTAAGGATCTGATAGTGAATGCAAAAGAGAAAGAAAACAACAGATCAAAGTCCCTTGTGAATATTAATGTAAATATTTTTACCTAAATAGAATAGATTCAAAAGGTATAAAAATGCATATACTATAACCAAATCAGTTTTGTTTTAGGGACATATAGTGCAATGCACAGGAGCCCTGGAGGCACAGCAGTTACACGTTGCGCTGTGATGGGAAAGGGTCGACAGCTCAAAATCACCAGCAGCTCTGCGGGGAGAAGGACGGAGCTTTGTACTCCAGTTTACCAGTATATTCCCCAAAAACTCACGGGGCCAATTCCACCCTGTCCTAGGGTCCCTAGGGGTTGGCATTGACTTGATGGTAATGAGTTTGTTTTGGTTTGTATAATATAATGTAGTGCAGTATTAGGTGAATTCAGCAAGGTCAAGGAACTGAAGGAAATAATACAAAATTGACCGTTTTAGGATTGAACAAACTGATACTGAATTTGAAAGTAGAATTCCATTTATAATCACTAAATTAATGAAATAGAGTATAAATAAAACAAACATGAAAGATCTTGTATACTGAAAACTGCAAAATGGGGATGAAAGAATTCTCGATTAATTAAATGGAGAAACATCAAGTTCATGATGTGTAGAATCAGTATAGTACAGATGTCAGTCGCTCCAAATTGATATACAGGTTTAAAACAATTCATATTAAGATTTAGTCTATAATATTTTATAAATATAGATAAAATTATTCTATAAACTGTGTACAGATGCAGAAACTAGAAGACCAATTTAAAAAAAAGACGATATTTAGAAGAATAATTGTACCCATTAAAAATTTGTTTTGTAGGTACAATAATTAAGAATATGTAGAGTTGGCATAAGGATAGACAAATAGATCAATAGCACGGAATAAGGAACCCAGAAATATATCTACATGAATAATCCCAAGTAAATTTTTTTAACAAAGTGCAAAAGTACAATATTCAGTAAGGTAAAGATATCTCTTTCAACAAATGGTATTGGAGCAATTGGATATTCTATGGTTAAAAAAAGACTTCAATCTAAATCTTACACCTTGCACAAAAATTGACTCAATATGAATCATGAACTTAAATGGAATTTATACAATTATGTAATTTTAAGAAAGTAATACAGCAAACAATCTTCAAATTATAGTGATATACGATGAGTTCTTAGACTTGTCATCAAAAGCTTGAAAACTAGGAGAAAAATTAACTTCGTGATTGTCCTTCACTCCTTCATTCATTGCTTCATTTGAAAAACAGTTGCAGAATCTGAGCTGTATGAAAGGCAAGGCAATATCGCAAGCTCTGATTATCCTTTGGATTAAATTCTGAAAATTTGGAATAAGTTGTATACATATTTTCATACTCATAGGCTTATGGGTACATACATTTGCAGACATACATGTATACAAAGTTTGTTATAATAAAGTACTATTTATTCAGCATGACATTTTTTAAATACATGTTAATATTTTTGTATTAATTTCTTTTAGTAGAATAAATACCAAACGTATTCCAAAGAATTGGAGATTATAGATGTCACAAATGTCCCATCCTTCCAAGGTGCTATTCTGCTTTATTTTCCCCCAGTCCTCCCTTAAGTATATTCTCTCACGTCCCTGGGTTCTGCCATCACTGCAATGTTCCACAGAAAATTTGAGGAAATGTCTCAAGTAGTGGTGAGTGCTGTTCTGACCAAACCCCAAGGTCAGTAGTTGGTGAGCCTAGAGCCTACAATGTTCAAAAGTTACAGCAGGTCTTGTTGCTTCTACCAAACCTGTTAGGAAATAGAAGTATGGCTTTCTAGGTGAGATGATATTTGCTAAACCTGCACAGTGTACCAGCACATATACCCCATCCGAGGGAAACAAAGGATAGTATCTTAAATCATACCTTCTTCTAAGGTAGAGTACAAGGTGACCCCAAGAAAACACAGGGTGTTGCTGGGTCCACACTCTCCACCACAATCAGATGTTAGTCCGCTCCTAATTCTATGCATGAGAAGAGTGACAAAAGTCCTCTAAATTGGGATAGCCCCACAGGCATACAAATGCACAGGCATACAGAGTCCAGAATTATAATATATCGCATAAGTAATTATGGCTAGAAGGGCCGCATTAGAAAGGCCATGTTAATGGACAATAACTCAAATGTGTCTCCTGTACTGTAGGGTTTTTATCACTTCTTCAAAAATTATCTAGACATACATCATTTGCAGGGCTAAGAACAAACTGATGCTTGGTATAAATTTTATGTGGATTATAGTGTTTTTTTGTTGATGTTGTTAAGTTTTTACAACAATGTCACCAAAATTCAAGGGAAATAAAGAGCAAAGTTGGCTTTCCTCTCAGACCCATTTTACCTCGATCTTGCTGGAATTCAGAGATGCAATTTACATAGAACATTAACTATTTAACAGGATGTCAGAGAGTTAGGGGAAGACTTAAAGTTTGCAAGGAGTGAACAATCTGTCCCTGCCATATGGTTAGAACTACCATTTCTTAACCAGATTTGTTTTGTGTCCCATCAGTCTTGGCTGTATAATTGTATTTCTAAGACATTTACATTGGGTTTAACTATTTTATACTATATTCCCCAAAAGACTATTTTGAGAAAATGTTTATTCTATATATTGATAATGCATTTAGGGTACTACATGGACAAATAGCTTGAGGTAATGTTTGTTAGGATTGTTATTTTATCATGTTGTGGTATCTTTAAAGAGTACTAGTGAAGTAGTGTTTATGTGGTGGTCAGCATTTTGAAATTACCCGGACTCTGCTGGGGAAAGATGAAGCAAATAGATAAATTCTTGGTAACTCACAGAGGCTACCTTATCCTAGAGGGTCACTATGAGTCATAGTGAACTTATAGAAAATAATAAAACTACCCCTTTGGGTTTCTGAGATTTTAAATTTTCACAAAAGTAGATAACCTTATTTTCCTCCTTTGGAGCACCTTGTGGATTTGAACTGCTGACCTTGTGCCTAGCAGCTCAATGTAACCTACTAAGCCATCAGAACTCCTTGTATGAAAGGAAGGCATTATAAATATAAAAGATTTGCAAAAATTCACATAGAGAATTAAAAATTATTACTAGCTCTTAAAAATGATGTTTAGATATGAAAAATGTATTCCCCAAATGAATTTAGCACAGGAAATATAATCTAATACATCAGATTTATCTGATTTGGGAACATTAGTAAAATTAAGGGGGTCCTGTATATTGCTGGGAGAGCTTGTTCATTATTGTCAGCTCCAACTCTCTGGAAACCCTTTCAGCAGAGTATATTCCATATAAAATATATCTCTTCATTTCAACAGTGGGATTAGGTAGATGGGTCTGTATGAAAACCTAGTCTTGCTCTTTTCTCTCTGGCTTTTCATCACAATACTATAAAGAATATCTCTTTAATTGCTATGCCTAGAAACTTTATACCTAATATAATTGTCCTGAGCATTGAAAATATTTTAGCTTGGAATACAAAATTTAATTGTCAAGATGCAGCCCAGAAAAAAACAGCACAAGAGGCAACATTTTAGGAGATGGATGATGATTACATTGGTGGTAGTGTTGATGTGGATCAGATTCTAAGCCATGGCAAGCCCCGTTAACTCTGGGTGTTCAAAGCGGTGACCTCTTGGAAGCAGGTCACTCTGCATGTGTTCTGAAGCATCTCTGGGTGGGATCAAACTGACAACCATCTGTCTAGACGTTCAGTGTTTAACCCTTTGTGCCATACCCAGGTCATTGTAGGTATTGGGGGGAACTCGTACTCAACGTGTTAGTTGACGAAGGAAGTATTGTTTGCATGCCGGTTGTAGAATTTAGTATTAGGACTCATTGACTTTACAGACGCACCTACTAAACTCATGGTGTAGTTCTCTGAAAGTACGGATAATAACATCCGCCAATTTTTAAACAAAATAGTGAAAGTGGAGCACTTAGTTTAATACCTGTCACATAATAGTATCTTATACAAGAGAAGCACTAAAAAGAAAGTATAAAATCGACATAATAACAGTTCATTTCAGTGTTCGGATCTCAATTTCCTGTTTGAATACTTTCCTATAAAATTAATGTGCTAAAGTTTGCAGCAGTCTGATACTAAAGAGATGTAATGATAACCATATAATTGGAGAAAGATGATAATGTTGGCTGGTGTCTTATCTACAAAAACTCTTAAATGGATGTTTATTTTGTAATCCATTCCCATGAAGGGTGAGAATAAAAAGTAAATAAACTCTCTAACAACATTACAAGCTTAAAGTGTTTCTGTTTCCTGTTTATTTATCACTATAAGTGATCAATGTTTCAACAGAAAAAGTGATGGTATGACTGGGAAAATGGGTTATTTTATAACGAAGGTGGGGAATACATTTAAATTAAGGATTATTCAGACTCGTACATTGAATAATTAGTGCTTACTACACATTATTGTTTTGATTATTCTCTCTTCTATTCTTATGTATAAATGAAAGCGTGAAGGATAATATGACCTTTTCCTCAGATTCTGTTTCAGTCTTCCTTAGCCTTCCTCATCACCGGGAGGTTGCAAACCTCCCCTCACTTGGTTTTGTCCTGCTCTCTGGAAAGAATTCAGCTGAGGGACAGCAATCAGATCAGTGGCAGAGAAAGGTGTGAAATGAACAAGTGCGGTGGAAGTAATGCAGAGCACCAAAGGCCTCCAGCTAATCAGAGGGCCTGGTTGAGTGCAGAACTAGGCTTTTAGTAAGCTAATGGCAGACCTTCCACCATTGACTGGTTTCCTGGTGAGTAGTATACCTCCTGTTTCCAGGTGTGTGCACCCCAGCATCCCAGAGTTCATGCTGCTCAGGACCAGAAATCTGAGAGTCTACTCAAAGTGGGGAGAGTATGAACGTCCTTGTCTTTCTCCCCCCACACCCATTCCCTAATGCCAGTCTCCTCCACTGATAACTATGTCTTATCTTCCCTTTACCTCCTTTGTTCCTTTGGGCTGGGGAGGCTTTGGGGAAAGTGTGCTGCTACTTCCTTTTTGTATTAAGATTCCTGTGATTGGCACCTTCTTCCCTTTCCTTCACTCCGGTCTGTCAACTAACCTTACTGATCCTTTCCAGCCACCCCACCATCATTGCTGATCACAGCAAAGACAAAAGAAAAGGTGAAGCCATATTTTATATCAGTGTCCCAGAAAGGAGTTGCTAGTTTTCACAGTTTCCTTTCATTTTATACCACGGCTAGTTATTTCAATTTTCTATTGAAATCAGAGAGATTACTTTATTCCAGAATCTCCCTTAAGACAAAAAACCTGGTAACCATAGCAGCCTTGCCGTCCAATCTGTAGAATCCACAATAAAATGCCGCTCAATGCTTACCACAGTCTCCCAAGGCAAACATTGCTGTGATGAGTGACAAACTGAAACAATACGAGCTGCTCCTGTTGCCATGGAAATGGACCTTTTCTGTCTGAGCTGTTCCATTCCAGGATTCACATTCTAAAGCTTTGCAAAGGTATGCTGGTTTTAAGTCCCCTACTGGTTAGCACTCACCTCTGGGGCTTACACTGCAAAGAACACTGAAGTGGAAAAACAGTGTGGGCCACCCCTCATTGCCATAGTAACCCAGGTTTCCAGGTTTTTTGCCTTCATAGAAAGTTTAAAGGGTTGTATAGCAGATGTTCGTAGTAGCAAACTCAAATGGAAATTAACAGAAAAAAATGTGGTCGGTCCTTTGAAACAAATACTTCCTTTGGGGAAAAGGTGTAAATGGGAGCTGCATACAATTCCTTAAACCAAACCAAACCAAACCAAACCAAACGTGTTCACAATACTTAACTCCATCACAAGTTAGATCATGAAGTAATGGAATGAAACAGGCTTGTAAAGAAATTTGCACAAAAAATCGTGTTCTGAAAAACTAATTACAAAGTACTGAGTTTCATTTTTTACTTCTTCCTAACCCAAATCCTAACCCTAAATCTAACCTTAACCCTAACCTTAACCCTAACCCTAACCCTAATCCCTAACCCAAACCCTAACCCAAATCCTAACCCTAAGTCTAACCCTAACCCTAACCCTAATCCCTAACCCAAACCCTAACCCAAATCCTAACCCTAAATCTAACCCTAACCCTAACCCTAACCCTGACTAACCCTAACCCCTGAGTTTCTAATACGCACTCTTATCTTAGGTGTGCTTCAAAAGTGAAGAATTCTGTTGAACAACTTAGAACTGATGTCTCAGTAGAAATGACTGGAATATCATATATTCTAGTGCATTTTATTCAAAGTGAATTATCAAATATTGGGCTTGGAAAGTTATTTTGAGCTGGTAAGCCACTGTTCTTAGTTTAGAAAATGAAAATGAAGAACAGTATACATCAAACTCCAATCTGTAACCTAGCAGCTAATCAATTGAGTCAAGCACCTTAATCACTACATCAAGGTGTCCTCTCACCAGTACCTTACTTGTAATAGGTTATTTCAGGACTTGTTCAGTGGGCTGTGCTGTTGGCATTGTAATTACTCCATTCATTTGTTAGCAAGATGACTTCTGTAGGTCAGATAGCTAGTGATGGAGGACTGAGTTTTAATCTTCAACAGTCTGTTTCAATATGCTCTATTCTTTTAATTTGATCTGCACTTGTACAAATTACATACCTTTGAGAAGTTAACGCAAACAGTAATTTGATCCAGATTAAATGCATCTATACTTCTAGATCCAAGAAGCCACACTTATACAATACTGTATATAATTCATAGGCATGAAGAGGAAACATTACATTTTCCCATAAACTTAGCATTATGACATTGAGTTTCAAATCAATGATGTGCACGCTGTTAGTCACAGCATTTAGTGTGCTCCAAGACTGACCACTCTTAAAAGCCTAGAACTCAAAAATGAAGACAAAACTAATGAAAAAACATGCTTCAAGTCCTATACAGGTGCATAAAACAGTATGCGTTGATTACAGGAAGCTCAGTATACTACAAATTTTACCATGAACTTTCCCAAGACTTTCAGGAGCTCTGGTGGCATAGTGGGCTATGTGTAGCGGTGCTAACCCCAATGTTCGTGGTTCAAACTCACTAGCTGTTCCTTGGAAGGAAGATGAGTCTTCTGCTCCTCAAAAGAATTACAGCCTTGGAAACCCACAGGAGCAGTCCTGTTCGGCCCTAAAGAGTCACCATGTAATGGAATTGACTGCAGAGTACCACCCACTTTGGGAAACACTTCTTTAAATGAAAAAAAAAATTAAGGATATTGTGGTAGTTATATAATCGTTTGTCAATTTGAGGATTAGGAGTGTAGGGGTGAAGTCTAGGCTGTCAATCAGGATATATAGCCAATGAGGTCTCTGTGAGCATGGCCTTCTCCTAAGAATTCTGGGAATTCCTGTTTGTTTGTTTGTTTTTTTCCTTGGAGGGAGGAGACATCTCTCTCTCTCTCTCTCTCTCTCTCTCTCTGTTCGCTCCGTGGGAAACATTGCAGCTGACAAGACACATGGAACTATGTTAGTGCCCTGGGCTGGAAAAGCCACATGGACCTACTCTGATGCAACCAGACCTCTGAAGCTAGAGAAGCCATGAAGAGACACCTGCCTGCGCTGAAATGCTTACAACGCCACTGGACCAAAAGACTTTCTACCCACTGGCCTGTGATTGTCCTGCATTAGGCATCATTGCATGTGTTTTGTGAGTCTGAAGAGGACTTCATAGATTGGTATCGGACACATGGGCTAATATCGGACTTATGGGCTTGTACTGGACTAGGTCAGGATTCTTTCTTAATATATAATTACCTTTTGTATAAAACTCTCTCTTATACACATATGCATTTCTGTGGATTTATTTCTTTAGTCTACCCAGAGTAACACAGATAATTATTTTTGTACTCACTTTGGAGATATAGTTCAATGAAAATAATTTGTTAAAAAGTTGTTATCTCCTAGCAAAGAATTGTCTTGGCAAAAATTGTCAAAGATAATTTAGAACAGGTACGAGTTTATATCTTTGGCTTATTAGTAGTAAACCACTGTTACAGGTGATAACATGCATCTGATCTTCAGAGTTTAGTTTTTATCACATGCTGAAAATGGCAGTCTCTTTCAACTGTCCCCACTGACACACTCTATTGCAAGTTTCAAAAAGCCCAAGAGCAAACACTATCAAATGAGTAGGGTAAGGCATGTGGAAATGACATTTCATATTAATTAGTCAACTCTAAAGGAAAGGCAATACGGAATGTGAAATGCAGAAAAGTAGCAACAACTGGTATTAATAAAATCATCAAACTTTAAACTAGTATTTGGAAGTGGTTTAAAGGCAGCAGGAGAGGCAATTAAAAGCATTTTCCCTTAACACACCCTAAACAGCACGGAGTAATACTAGAATCTTTTCTCCATGTGATGGGGGATGGTGCTGTCTATACCTTTTCCCCAAACCTTATCACCTGCTGCTTCCACGAGCATACTTAGCTCTCCTCGTTACTGCTGTTGTTGCTGGGTTACTTCTAGTCAGCTTTGACTCACACTTAGTTACCCTGGTGGAACAGTAGGAAATGCTGCCCATTTCTGTGTTGTCATTCGTACAATCATTTCTGTGTTTGAGCTCTTTCTTGCAGTCACTCTGTCTGTCTTCTCAAGGGTCGTTCTCGTTTTCACTCATCCTCTAATTTGCTAAGCATTGTCCTTCAGCAGAAACTGGTTCCGCCTGATAACATATTTGTGGCAGTTACATAATCTCCTGTCAACTTGGGAAGGGGTGCATTCTAGCCTGTCAGTTAGGTCATGGCCAATGAGGCCTCTGTGTGGGCATGGCCTTCTCCTGACGATTCTGGGAACTCCAGTCTTCCTCCCTGAAAGTGAGACACATACTCTCTCTGCACCCTCTCCCTGTGAGACATTCCTATTGACAAGCCACATGGACATACACTGATGGAGCCAGAGCCCTAGAGCTGGAAGAGACACATGGAGACCCACATCCTCGCTGAGATGCTTCCACCACCACTGGATCCACAAGCCTTTCCACCCACTCGCCCGTGATCTTCCTGAAATCCATGTCATTGCATGTGTTGTATGAGTCTGAAAGGAATTTACAAACTGGTATAAACCTTAGGACTAATATAGGACTTGTGGACTTGAACTGGACTGGGCTAGAATGTTCTCTTACTATACAATTACTCTTTGATATAAAGCTCTTTCCTATACATATATGAGTCTCCCTGGATTTGTTTCTCTAGTCCACCTGGATTAACACAATATTCATGTTAAATGAGATGGCAGCACACCTTCCTCCCCTTTAGGGATTATTCTGATTGTGTTTTTAACCAAGAGATATTTGCGTGTTCTTCTAGCAGTCCGTGGTATATTCAATATTCCTCTCCAGTACCTTGATGTGAAGTCATTTAAATTTAATATTCATTGTGCAGCTTTCACATTGATAAGCAGAGGTGAACCACGTCATGCCTTGCGTTAGCCATACGTTTGACCTCGATGTGACATCTTTGTTTTTAGTTCAATGAAGAGGTCTGGCCAAGCAGACTGGCCTCCTTGCTACTCTTCAAGCACGCCCGGTCATTGGGTGCAATTATGATTTAGCTCTCAGTTAAGCTGCCTTTGGGCTTTGGCATTCTTCGATGCCCTCTGAGAATATTTATCCTCTAACAAAATATATGGACCTCAAAATACAGAATCAAAACTTGAAAACTGAAAAGAGCCTATATGAATATGTAAAATGCCATCTACTTACTTTTCTATTATAAAAATGAGCTTCTATAAACATTTTTCACAATTTAAAATAATTTATGTAATGTGTTTTCTCTATTTCCAACAATTCCCGAGTACATATAATCTAAGAAATTACATAACTACTTAAACTTAATCCTTTATACATAGCCATATCATATCAAATGTATATAATGTAAGCCTCTTTTTAAAATTCTTAGTTGTGGTAAAGTATAAGTTATAAAACACTTGTACTTCAGTGATCTTCACATACACAGTACAGGGCATAATTCTCAATTCTCACTATTCGCTGGTCTTCAATTTTTTCATGGCCTTTTATAAAAGAGCAGTGCTCCCAAATTATTAAGTCTTTTCTTTGTAATTTAACAAAGTATTCCGTATGGACACTGGAGGCTTTATAAAGTAAATGATGCACTGCAGAGTGAGTATTCTAGAAGTTAGAAGCTAGAGTGCTGAGGACATTGCAGGACAGCTTGGCTGTCAGTGAAAACTTACACACAGACTGGACAGTTACCATCACGAGGATCTTTAGGAGTACATTTGGCTTTCCCTCATAAGTAATTCTCTTTGTTATAAGATTGTTTTATAGTTCTTTGCTATGGCTAAACCTCCCATCTGCTAAAAGGAAAGTTCACAGTTTGAACCACAAGCTGTACTGTGGCTGATAGATGTGACAGTGAACTTCTGTAAAAATTCACCGAGTTAGAAATTCCATGGGGGAAATCCCATTCTGGCTGACGGGGTCACTAGGAGTTTAAATCAACTTGACAGCATTGCATTTGTTTTTATTTTGTTTCCCATTCTTGTTAATTTCCTCCTTAGATGAATTATATCTATTTTCTATCATTCAAGCCCAACTTGCTAGGCTTTTTACCAATGTAACTGTATTGGAAAAGCACATATGTTTTTAGATATATGGAAAATAACTGTCATTCTTTATAACTGATATGGGCTCAGAGCATTGTGAAAACATGTTGATCTGCAATACATTTGAACCTTTCAGTTTGAAAAATATCTTTCAGTTGTATATAGTCCCTGAAATATTCGGGCAGGTTAGAATTATCTTTCTCTTGGGCTGCTTCACCTTTCCTTGTTGTCGTTCCAGATATAATCCAACAATTGTGGTCTTCGCTGTGTTTCAGGGAGAACGAATTGTACAGAATTTTATTGGCCCCAGCATTGGTCTTCACTCAAGGAAGTCTAAACTGTTATTTACATATGTGCACTGGCAATGTCTGGAGCAATATTATTAATTTAGCCAAAGGGCACCAATCATATTCTCTTTTTAAAAATACCATGTTGATGAAGGAAATGAAAATGGAAGGTTGTGCATAGTAAATTAAACCTGTGGTAGAATTGTTCCTACGATGCCATGTCTTTTTTAATTTCCGTCCTTTTCTGTGCTCTTGCGATATACTCTGACTTGGGCAATGGCACACATGTTGAATCTCCATGTATTTCCGTTAGCTCATTCAAGTTGATTCTCTTGTAAGTGAGGAGTTTAATTATCACATCTACAGGGCTTATTTATTTCTTGTCCAAATTATTTCCCCAACTATGAATTGGAAACTCTGGCTAGCCTTGATTTTTTAATATAATAAATGAACCTCAAAGAAAATTTAGACAAAGGATAATTCTAATGTTTTAGAGGAAGGCTGCATTCAACTTGGTATCTCAGAAATGTAACAACACAAACCTTACCAGAGATGAATAGAATCTTTCAACTACTGCAGGAGTCTCCATATTGCTTGCTGATTTTGTATTATGATGTAGCGTGATTCAACTCATTGCTACTGGTGTAGCAGAAGAAAACGTCTTTTCCTATGACTGAAATAATATATTTCTTCCTTCTCCCCTTTGTTGGTGTGCTGGTTAATATAGTACTTAAACATATTTGATTCTTTAAAACATTTCATTGTGATTAGGGTAAAAATTTACAGTGTATTAATTTTCCATTGAAAATTATACACATTTGCTTTGGGAAATTAGTTGTAATTCCCACTATGTAACACAACCCGTGCCATTTCCTTTCGGATTCCTCATAGCCATTCATCCTTCTTTCTTGCCCTGGCCTGCCTGCTGAACAAACGCTGCCCTTCTGGTCACCTGTGGTTGATCATCCTACGGAGAAGCTTTGGCTAGAAGGTGATGAAGCAGGGAGGATGAAATTTCAGGTGTGAAGAGAATCTAAAGGTCATGGTGTCCGGAGTTCTCAATGTGGATATTTTTAAAAGCAAAATTGTATTATTGTTTTGTTTTTATTGTGTTTATGAAGCAATTATTAGCAATAATTCATGCTGACTTGAAATATTGATTTGGGCATCAATTTATTTTTCTCCCAATTTTACCTTTTGTTGTTAGACTCTTCATTTAGGGAATGATTTCTCCCTATTTCTGTTCATTAAATTGTCCCATGAGGTATTCCTTTGCAAATTAAGTAGGGATATCTAAATTATTTTTATTCAAATGCATAATTTTGGATCTATCTATACATAGCAGGGTAGAATAGTGAATTCATATGTTTCTCATCTAATCATAATCAAAGGCCAGTCTTCCTCTGTCCATTCCATCATTCACTTCTATAATATATTTCACCAAGTCTTTGGGTGGCATACTGGTTGCACCTTGGGCTGTCATTCACGAGGTCAACAGTTCGAAACCACCAAATTTATCTCTAAATAGTTCAACATATATCGGTCAGTGTTGAGTGATGTTTTACATCTTTTACAACACCACCATCACCACCTCTAAAAAATATTTATTTTACTTTTGGTAATAGAGGTGAATCTTATATGAGACCAGCCCTTATTATGAACTCTGGACAAAAAGTTAAATACCACCCCCAAATTTGTTTACATCATTTAAAAGGAGCTCGAAGATTTAAAGAGAAATTAGTAAGAAAGTAAACCCTAGTAACTGAAGAAGTAAAGTAGTTGAAGTCAATATCTAACCACATGTCCCTGAAAGAACTCTCCAGGCTACCTGGATACACACAAGTGCTAGTGACACAGCAGTCTTACCTGACTGTAGAGCCACATATCGGAGTTCAAGGCTGTCAAAGAGAGCAGAATTGAGAGGGAAATATAGATACACAATGGGAAGCTTTGATCTGCACATAAATTCTCCTAATTTGTTTACTTATTCCTAAAGTTTGAATGCATACACTATGATACAAAGGAATGAAGTAAAAAGCAACAGATGGAAGGCAAAACTGAGCAAAGATTTCACCAGCTTTCATCTGAGACTATAAGAGTTTCATATTAAAGCCAAGCCAAGTTTCTTTCAGCATAAAATTTAGAAAGATATACTTTAAGGGTAAAGACTATAGTAAGGATAAGCCCAACGATCAAGTGCAAAACCAAAATATCTCTTTCTTTATATGTTAGTCTGGGTAGACTAGAGAAGCAAATTCATAGACACTCATATGCGTGAAGGAAAAAGCATTATATAGAGAGTAATTGTACATTAAGAAAACATCTCAGCCCCATCAAAATCATGTCCATAAGTCCAATATTAACCCACATGTTCAGTATCCATCTGTTCCTCTTCAGGCTAACGCAACACATGCAATGATGCCAATTTCAGGAAGATCACAGACCAGTAGGTGGAAAGCCCTGTGGATCCAGCGGTGATGGAAGCATCTCTCAGTGTTGGCAGGGGTCTCCACATGGCTCCTCCAGCTCCAAAGCTCTGACTCCATGTGACCTGTCCATAGGAATGTGTTGTAGGGAGTGAGTGCGTGTCCTGCCTCCAGTGAGCTATTTATCTCCATAATGCCTCCAAATGAGGTCATCGAGCTGCAACCTGATTAACAGGTCAAACCCTACCCCTTCACTCTTAATAGTCTCAAATTGACAACAGGTTACGTTACTACCACACTTGACAAAGTTTAAAAAAAAATCACAACAAGATTAGAGTGCTGTTGTTACTTGCCAACAACTTGGCCATGGCTTGTGACACTTCTTAGTACAACAAAATAAAACACGCTCCATATTCCTGATTCTTCATGTGTTCAGGATCTGTTACTGCCCCTTACTTGTTACTGTGTCAATCCTTCTGATGAAGTTAGCCCTACTTTTTCCTGACACCCTCACTGTGTTAATTTAGGTTGACTAGAGAAACAAATTCATAGACTTACTCTTATGTGTATAAGAAAGAGCTTAATATCAAAGGATAATTGTATATTAAGAAAACATCTCAGCCCAGTCCAGATTAAGTCCATAAATCCGATATTAGCCCATATGTCCAATACCAGTCTTTAAGTCCCTGTTCAGACTCATGCAATGTATTTAATGGCACAGAATGCAGGACGATCACAGGCCAGTAGGTGGAGAGTCTTATGGATCCAGTGGCAATGGAAGCATCTCAGTGCTGGCGTGGGTCTCCGTGTGACTCTTCCAGCTCTAGGACTCTGGCTCCATCAGTGTGTTTCCCTGTGGCTTGTCAACAGGAATGTCTTACGGGGAGAGGAAGCAGAGAGAGAGTGTGTGTCTGGCCTCCAGAGAAAAAGACAAGAGTTCCCAGAATTGTCAGGAGAAGGCCATGTCCAAACAGAGGCTGTCAGGGGAAAGGCCAGCCCCTAAAACATCATCACGGATCCAGTAGGCATAATTTGTAAAGCGATAATAAGTAAAGATTATAGTAAAGTCTTAGCATGAGAGATAGAAGAGAGATTGAAATAATGGAGTCAGACACATTTCATAGTAGCATGCTCATCTCAGTCCTGCTTGGTGGTCCACATGGACAGAGAGAGAAGAGAGAGAGAGAGAGAGAGAAGAGAAAGAGAGAGAGAAAGAGAGAGAGAGGGATTGAGAGATTTATTGCTAACCAAGGCTTTCATATTCTCCAGGGATGTGCAAACCCCCCTAATTACAGATGAAGACATACGTCACAGGAAAGGGTTGTGCTATAGGTAATACAGTAATGGGAGGGGGTGATCTAGGTGTATCCACATAATAGGAAGGAGAGGTATTGGGGGTACACATTTGACAAGATGGGCAGATCCTAGATTCAGGGAGGCAACTTAATTTTGGATATCACTGAGTTGATTTGACCTGTTCTCTGGCTCTCTATAGAAACCATTATCAGTAGGGTGCAAACCCACCCTACAGGAACCAAACCTATGACTGCAAGCCTTTATGGAGAAGTAGCCCATTGTCCTTAACAGCAGGGAGGTATGCCCAACTCCATTGCCATTGATCACAAATATGTAATTGGATTTCTTGACTGTTGCTTCCATAAACATTGATTGTGGATCCAAGGAAGTGAAATCTTTGACAATTTTGATATTTTCTCAGTTTATCACGCCATTGTCTATTGCACCCACTCTCTTTACCTGGAGTTGTCATCCATATGAAGGCTGCGGTCCTTCATCTTAATGAGTTGTCCAAGTACACCTCATTTGCAGCAAACGGATTTGCGTCATCTGCATATCCAAGGATGATAATCATCCTTCCTACAAATCAGATGCTCATTGTTCTTCATAAAACAAAACTTCATATATATATATATATGCTCAGCATAAGTACGGTGAAAGGATACATGGTGCAGACCTTTTCTGATTTTAGACCATGCATCATACCCCTGTTGTGTTCCATTCTTCTCAATGGTATCCATAGTTCATTATGATCCAGCCAGTTGACTATCTTTGCATAGATAATAAAACACAAGTAAACATCTTTTTGGCAGTCTTGGTAGGCCAGGTAGCTGTCTTTCAAATTTCTTGGCATAAAGTACTGAGTGCTTCCAGTGCTTCATCACCTTGTTGAAACATTTCAACTGGTATTCAGTCAATTCTTTGAGACGTTATTAATTTATTCTGTTCTTGTTAATGTCTTCATTATGGGCCTCTTTCTTAAATACCACCTGGTTCTTGCCCACACACTATTTTTCTTTTTCTAACGTTATGATACTTCTTAACAGCTTGAATATCAATAATTCTTTTTGGTATAGTGATTCAATATTCCTTTCAACTCCTTTTGATTCTTCCTGTATTGTTGAATATTTTGCCCAGATAAACTTTCAATATTTCTACTTAGCATGTGATTGTTTTCCCTTAAGTTCCTTCAGCTTGAGATGTGCTGACTATATCATTCTTTACATCGTTCTAACTCCAGGTGTTTTCATATTGCGTTATTAATATTTAATTTGTCTTCTGGAGCTCCCCTTTGAATGTTCCGTTTTACTCTGTCACTTTATCCTCTCTTCTATTCCTTTGGATGCTCTACATTCAAAACCAAGTGTCAGAGTGTCCTCTGACATCCCTTTGATCTTTTCTTCTTTATGTCTTCTCTTTCTGATGACCTTCTGCTTTATTTGTGTACGATGTTTCCAATATCATGATTACCTGTCATTCTGTTATTAGTGTTCAATGTGATAAATTATCTAGCGTGATCATAAACTGTCAGCAAGAGTGACCCACATTAAATAAAACAAATATTCAACAGAAACAATAACAAAGATTGCTCAAAGGTATAGAAAATCTGCTAGTATGTTATGTAACTTATAGGAAAAGATGGACATAATGAGTGAAGACATGAGATTTTTAGAAGATTAAAAAAGTATAAATCAAAGCCACTATAAATCCTAGATTAAAATATGTGAAATTGAAAATCAGTTACTGACAGAGATAGAAAACAGATTGAACTTTGAGGGAGGTTAAGAGGTACTAGATACCTTTCACCAGATATTTTTGAGTAGGGCTAGTACTGTATATACTCGTGTATAAGCTGAGTTTTTCAGCACAAAAAATGTGCTGAAAAACTGGGGTTCCACTTATACATGGGTAAGTGGTACCCCAGCGAGGTGTAACATCTCACTGGGGTCACCCTGAGGTAATGGGACGAAAGCCCATTATTTCGCGGGTGATTGTCACTTCTCTGATGCTCATTCAAAGCCCCACTGCTGACACTGCAGAGCTTTGAATGTTTGTTTATTCACATCTAACCAATCAGAGATGTCCTTTGACGTGGATGGCTCCAATTCACAGAAGCACCCATGGTGATTCACTTATGCCAGCAGCTGAACTTGTATGAATGTGTCTGTGGCTACGCTCCGTCTCTCCCCTCTGGTTTCTGTTAATTCACATCCTGCACCCGCCACTCGCACGGACTCCTCCTCTCCTCCCGGCTAACACTTCCTGGAAGGTGGGGCATTACCATGAGAGTTATTTTTCAAAGTCTTGTTTTTTGATCCTATTAGAAATGGATACTCTTGAACCAAAACAAAAACGCTGGTCATATGAGGCTGGTTTCAAAATGAAGGTTGTGTCAAGAGCAGAAGAGAGCAATAACAGTATTGCAAGTAGGGAATTCTGTGTTGACGAAAAGCAAGTGAGGGAGTGGCAAAACACGAAGGCTGACTTGGAACAGATTCCAAAAGCTAAAAAAGCTCGTCGTGGTTTAACGTCTTTTTATGGGCTCTAGAGAGTGAATTGCATACATGGGTTATGGAGTGTCGTCAAAATTGTTACTGCATAACACGCATGGGAATCCACATACGTGCTCTACAAATGGCTGAGGATGACACATATAAAGCACCAGGCATTGAAAAATTTGCTGCATCAGCCGGATGGTATACTCGCTTCATGGATCAGTTTGACCTACTATGTTTGAGACAAAGAACAAAGATTTCCCAGAAATTGTCACAAGACCTTGAAGAAAAAATCACCGCATGTCATTCCAGTCATTTATTATCAAACAAAGAAGGATTTATAATTATGACCTGGTAGATATTGGGAATATGGATGCAACTGTCATGACTTTTGATCTTCCAAGCAACAGAACTAAGCCAAGTTTAGGAGAAAAAAAACCATTTTTCTCAAAACCACAGGAAATGAAAAACAAAAACCTTTACAGTTGTTCTATCATGTTTGGCTAATGGAACTAAGCTATGTCCTGTCATTTTTTTTTAAACGAAAGACCTTGCCTAAAAAGATGAATTCCCCACCAAGAATTACTATGCATGCACATGTTAAAGGATGGATGGATGAAAACAGAACGAAAAAATGGCTGGAAGAAATTTGGAACCGATGACCACGAACAGCCTTAAAGAAAAAGCCATTGTTACTTGTTTGGGATATATTCAGAGTCCACCTATCATATGACATAAAAAAAATTGGCAAAATCTAGTAAAGTTACTTGAGCCGTTATTCCAGGTGGGCTTATATCTGCACTGCAGCCTCTGGATGTATCTTTGAATAAGCCTTTTAAAGACTGTGTGCGAAGGATGTGGCATGAATGGATGTCATCTGGTCAAGCCCGACTAAAAAAAGGAAGAAATCTCATAAAGCCTGAAATAGAGTTAATAGCAAAGTGGGTTTGAGATGCATGGGAAGACATTCCAGATGACATGGTGCGATGTGCCTTCAACAAATGTAGTATTAGTAATGCAATGGATGGCAGTGAAGACTGCGCTTTGTATGAAAATGACAGCAGTGATGGTGATGACAGTGATCTCAGTGAGGACAGCGTCTATGATGACCTCACACCAGCTGAAGCTCTGCATTGGGATATGGATGATAAGGAATCCAGTTTTGAAGGATTTTAACTCTTTACATTTTAGCTTGGTGCTGATTGAGCTCAGGGAATAGTACTCTTGAGGTATCATTGTTGATACCTTATTGTTTTTGTTGGACCTATTTTCCACTTACTGTGCTGGTTTACTAATATTAAATGATTTGTCCTTTTATTAATTTTTTTATTTAAAATAAATATTTAAATACATTACCCCACTGATGTCTCAATTTGTAGTAATTTTATTTTCCTTTGTTTTCATTTGTTTTGATTATGAAACTCACCAATAACTTCTCTATAGGCTTATACATAAGTCAATCAGTTTTTCTGGTTTCCCAGGTAATAATTAGGTACCTTGGCTTATACTCAGGTCGGGTTATATTCGAGTATATACGATAAGTATTATCTAAACCGAAAAACACAGAGGAATGGAAAAAATAAATGAATGAATCCATATTTGGCATTATAACATGATTAGAATTGGAATCACATTATGAGAATAAAGAGCATACGGCAACAAAATAATAGTTGGTAATAGAATGGCTGAAAAATAGTGCATTTTTTGTTAAAAATATTAGAGCATATATATATCTAAGAGCATCAAGATCACAAACAGGATAATTACAAAAACCTTTATTTTCAATTATATTTAATTGGATATGTTATTTAAGATAAGATGGAGAATATTATGGAATATCTTTAAATTAAGATTCACTATTTTATATTTATTTCTTTAAATGGTGAGAGGAACTGTGAAGCAGTTGAGAAACACAAACATTATGACAACAATACTTAATGGAATTAGTCTATCAGCGTTATATCGACTTGATTAGATGGCTGAGACGTTGAGTGCCAAGGATTTTGCTGTAGCACACACTTAAAATGATTCACAATTAAAGTGCTAGAAAATATTACACACTGCATACTACATTTAAAAAGAAAAGGAAAGGAGAGGAGGCAAAGAAAAAAATAACCATAAAACAATGGTTCATTATTTTAATTTTGTTATTTTCTTCTCAATACAAAAAGAAAAAAGGAGGTGCTTTTACATTGGTTTTAAGTGTGAAGTCTGTTCCGATTGATAGCGACCTTGTGAATAGCAGAACAGAACACTTCCCAGCCCTGTATCATCCTCACAAACTAGCATGCTGTCGCCCTGATCAATCATCTTACCAAGAGTCTTCCTCTTTTTGCTTGATTTTTCAGGTAACTGCTTGACCATGTACTGGTGCATCTGTTTTAGAATTGTATGTGGCAGTGCCCATAATGTTTCCATAATTTCCATGTCTATTGGGTCACCTTTCTTTGGAATCGGTACAAATGTAGATCTCTTCTAGTCAGTTGACCAAGTATCTGTCTTTCAAATTTCTTGGCCCAGATCTGTGCCACCAGTGCTTGATTTGATTGTTGAAACATTTCATTTCATGTTCTGTCCACTCTTCAAGCCTTCTTTTTCACCCATGCTTTCAAAGAGTATTGAACTTCTTTCTATAGTACCGTTGGTTCTTGATGTTAAACCATCTCCTGAAACAGTTGCCCATCAACTACTTCCTTTGTGGTGCAGTGACTGTGCAGTCCTTCTGTTTTCTTCAGATGCTTAATGAACACGGCAATATCCGGCCCATAGAATCAATCAACAAAGGATTTTCAGGCTACAGTTTTTTCTTCAATTCTTTCATTTTGAGAAATGCCAGACATGTCATTCCCTTATTGTTTTTAAGCTCAGGTCTTTACACATTTCATTCTGTTTTCTCTCTCTCTCCTCAAGCTACCCTTCAAAGTGTTCTATTCAGCTCTTTGAAGGAATCTTTTCTTCCACTCACTTAAATTTCTCTATATTCTAAAACAACTTTCACAGCATAGTCTGATATTAATTTTGATCTTTCAATTTTTTAGATGTTTTACTACTGTTTGCTTTATTCATATCTATTGTTATTCCTCCATTTAGTCTTGTCATGAGTGTTCAGCATGGCAAAGCAAGTGTTGAAATGGTGTCTCCATTCAGGTTAGATATACTCAAACTTTTACTTTGCCTCTGATGATTTATTTTAATTTTCTTCAGCTCCAACTTGAATTGCATGTGACCAACTCATGTTCAGTTCCACAGTCATGGCTTTGTTCCTACCGATGACTTGTGCTTCTGCAAGGTTTCTTTCCACAGATGTAGTCTCTGATTTCGGTGTACTCCATCCGGCAAGGTCCACATGTATCGTTGCTGTTTAGGTTCTTTTAAAAAAGAAAAAGATATTTTCAAATAAGAAGTCCTGGGTCTTGCAAATTTCTGTTTTGTGATCTATGGCATCTATCACCAAGACTATATTTTCCAATGTCCTTTCTGAATCTGGCTTGATTTTACAATTAATTTCCTAATCATGTACTGTTGCAACTGTGTTTGAGTTTTACTCAAAAAAATATTTTTTCTCTTTCTTTAAAACATTACCATGTTTTAATCTAATCACCACTGATTATTATGTATCTTGATTGTGTAGTTGATCAATTTTAGATATCCAGACTGCAGAAGTTAGTAAATATTATTAATTATATCACTTCTGTCTTCAGTGATTGGTTTGGGACACTGAATTAAAATCATATTAACTTGTCTCTCTTATAAGTGTGTATTTTCCTATCACTGTCTGAATTGTATTCAGTATACATCATAAAATGTTATTTATTTGATATAAATGTGACACGAAATTGTCTGAAAGACTTGCCTTAAGTGAATAGATTTGTATGGGCTTCTAAGTTGTTTTCCAGGTGACAGACCATGAATAATATAAGCAATTAAAACTCAAATCTATTTTAACATTTTCTCTCTTTTTTTCGGGTTGAATTTAACTAGCTAATAATGTTTTATACATTTAAATAATCTTCACTTTTGCATTTCCTAGTGAATTTTGAGGGAGCATGAAAGTTAAGAGGTTTTGCATTGTGCAGATTTTGTGCATAATATTTTTTAGAGTTAAAGAGCAAAGATGTTACTTTGAGAACTAAAATGTGCCTGACCCAAACCATGGTATTTACAATCTTTTCACATGTATATGAAAGGCAAAGAATGAATGCAGGGGAAGAATTGATGCATTTAAATTATGGTGTTGTCTAAGAATATTGAAAGCACACAGGCTACCAAAAGAACAGACCAAACTAAGAGAAGTAAGCTAGAATTCTCTTACATGGAAGGTAGGCTTAGTCTGATGTCCTTTGGGTGCTAATAAATAAGACCCATCCCTGGAAAAGGACATCACCTTTGGTCAGACAGAGGATCAGCAACGAAAAGAAAAAGCGTAGGCCCTTAAAAAGATACAGGGCGATGTAAGATATGAAAGTAATAATCTATAATGTATCAAGGGTTTGTGAGGGAGGGTAGACAGAGGAGGGAGGAAAGGAGGGTGATGCAATGGGGAGCTCGTATCCGGGGCTCAAGTGGGAAGAGAATGCTTTGAAAATGATGATGGTGGCATATGTGCTTGACACATTGGATGAATATATGGATTTTAAAAAGAGATGTAAGATGTAAAAGTAAGAAGGAAAAAAAAGATGAATTGATACAGTGGGTGCAACAATGCACTCAAACATGAAAACAATTGCCAAGATGGCGCAGGCGCAGGCGCAGGTCCAGGCAGTGTATGGCTCTGTTGCCTGTAAGCTGAAAGCCCTGCCAATGGGGTCTAACAATGACAACATCTCTTACGCAGGCTTTGGTTTTGGTAAGTTTTTCTGAGACAAATAAGCTGCCATTGTTTGACCTGTTCCTACACATGTCTGTTAAGTGTTTTCTAAAGCTTCTTTAGTGGCAAGGGATCAGAATCAGTGCAAATTAAATTAACATACTATTTTATGTAGAACCAAATTCCCCTGAATTAACTAGAAATATGTGTACAAATATGTGCTGTGTATTTTCTTCCTGTTGATCTGTCCTGTTGTATGAAATCAAGCTTGGGAATACGTGAATAGAGCTATTCTTTTCCTTGAGCCCGCTTTCAATGGCCACAAGCCTGGTTTTGAAGAATAGATGAGTTGAAATGGCTTTAAAACTTTAGTTATCAGGTATAAGGCATCATGCAAAAAAAAAGATATATGTGTGTGTGTATGTATGTGTATACGTATATATATATGTATATATGTATATGTACATATATACCATATTAAATGAAGGGGGGAGTGCAGAGTGGAGACCCAAGGCCCAAGTGTTGGCCAATGGAGATCCCCTCATAGAGGGGCTTAGGAGAGGAGATGGGTTAATTAGGGTGAGAGGTAGTACTGATGAAGAACACAGATTTCCCCCAGATCCTGGATGCTTCCTCCCCCCAACTACCATGATCCGAATTCTACCTGGCAGGGCTGGATAGGGCAGAGGCTGTACATTGGTACATATGAGGGCTGGAGACACAGGGAATCTAGGGTGGATGATACCTTCTTGACCACGGGTGTGAGGGGCGATGCTGGGAGAGTGGAGGGTGAGTGGGTTGGAAAAGGGGAACTGATTACAAGGATCCACATGTGACCTCTTCCCTGGGAGAGGGACAGCAGAGAAGGGGGGGAGGGGAGACTCCAGATAGGGCAAGATATGACAAAATAACGATGTATAAATTACCAAGGGCACATGAGGGAGGGGGTAGAGGGGAGGGAGGGGGAAAAAAGAGGACCTGATGCAAAGGGCTTAAGTGGAGAGCAAATGCTTTGAGAATGATTTGGGGCAGGGAATGTATGGATGTGCTTTATACAATTGATGTATGTATATGTATGGATTGTGATAAGAGTTCTATGAGTCCCTAATAAAATGTAAAAAAAACCCCAAAACTTTAGTTATCTGTGGGTCACTGTCATGGATTTAATTGTGTCTTCTCAAATACATGTTAGCGTAGTTGGGCAATGATTATAAATGATTACATAATAAAATATTTAGCTCCATGTGGCACGGCACAGTTAGCTAATTAGTTATGAAGTGCTAGAATGGGATCTAATAGCCTTGTTCAAGTCACAGCCCGGATCCCATGGGAGGGCTTCACAGGGGCATGAACGGCATCAAACTTTCTCTTACAAGAGATTAAACAAGAGAGGAACAAACAGAGAAGGAGGAACATGGCTACCATTAAGAAGGTATCTATGAATACAAATGGAAGGGCTTCACCTCCTGGAATTATGTAACTTGCCTTGTCTACCTCCACATGCTGCTGCTGCTGCTGCTAGTGGGTTTTTGGTTTTTTTGTGTGTTATTGTTGTTCAATGTGGAGACTTGAAACTTGAATGTCCCTTCCAACTGTTATATTTTTTAAAAAAGACAAGAAAACTGAAGATTGTTTTTCACTTGTGCAAGATATACTGATGGATAGTCTTCAAACTGGTCTAGGTAAAAATCTTGGTGTGTTACAATTCATGGCTAAAATTATTTTAAGTTGTCTGTATTTAGCAGGGATTTTCATCTTGAGTGATCTGAGCTGAATTTGAACACTCTTAATAAGTTTGGATGTTTGGAAGTTTTTACTTCAATAAAGCAACTATTTGCTGTGAAACAAAACAACAACCTTGAATTACTAAACAAAGATGGTGTAATGCCATTTTTTTTAATGAGGCTCCTGAGAATTGACCTCACTGTGGCATTTCAGTTCCTTTGAATGAAAAACCTGTTAAGCATCCAAAGATCCTAGGAAGACACTGGTGTGAAAGGTACAGTCTCGGAAGCTGGTCACTTACTGCGGCACACTTACTGGTCACTGCGCACAATGAAGATTTGAAGTACAGGAGTGAAAACATGAAATGCGATATTTGGGTAAGAACAAAAGAAAAGCAAAGGACGGAAGAAGAGTAAACAGCACAGTGCACCCTGTGTTGACACCTCTGAGACCTCGGTGACGATTGATGCCAAGACATGGACGTCTCCAAGGAATGTTGGTCTCACAGATGTTGCCACGAGGCAAAGAAGCCTCCCTGGAGCTTGAACAGAGAGAAAGGCTCCCCTAAAGTTGATGCCCTGACTTTGAACTTCTAGTCTCTTAAACTGTTTGGAAAAGTCATCAACTTGTGGTACTACCTTTATAGTAGTCATACTACATATCTAAGATAGTGTTTGCCTATTTTTTCCATATTTCAGAACTATCATTCATTCCGGAGTCCTGATGGCAGAGTGGGTTATGCCTTGGGCTGCTCTGAATTGGAATTGACTCAATTGCAATGAGTTTGGAGATTTTGGGACCATTAATTTAAATATATCAGTACTGCTATGGAATTTTATTAAAATTCAAGTTTTAGGCTCACTCTAAGCAACAGTAGACATTTAATCATGAGTGCTTTTCTCATTACATTTCAAAGAACATGTTTTATAGTATATATTAAAATGGAATATTTAATGCAAGCATGAAGGTAGAAATGGCATTTTCAGCCCAAGTGAACACAACCTCTGTTGTGAAACATGTTCCTTCTTTCTAACGGAAGACGAGAACCTTCCCTCCTGTTCCCTTCCTTTCTCCTTCCCTTCCTTTCTTCCTTGTGACAAATGATACGTCACGTACCGTCAATCTAAAAAGTGTACTACGTTTAGAGTATGATACTTTGGCAAGGCCAGTCATTTCTGTTTATAGTTGGATTATTTCTTTCCTTAGTCCACTAAAAAAAGAAGCCACTGCCATCAAGTAGACTCTGACTCAGAAACCCTGCAGGAGAGGGTGGACCTGCCCCTGCGGGTTTCACAGACCACATCTTCAGAGGAGGAGAAAGCCCCGTCTTTCTCCTCAGGACTGGTTTTGAATTTCTGGCTTTTTGGTTAGCAGGCCTGCGCTAAACACTACACGACCAGCGCTCATTTCCATTAGCAACTACAGTTAAATTCAGATTTTATTTTCTTTATGGAGGCATGTTGTCTTTATACCTAAAGTGAAAGCATGTTTTGTTTGTTTTTCTCAGTTACGGGTTTATTAAGGAAACTTTCACTGATATTGATTTATTGATTCTATTGGACAGAGTAGAGCCATAGTGAAACCATAGAGATGCTAAAGTTTCTAATGTTTTTCTTTAAGTAAACATGTTTACTATTAGAAGTTAACATAAACTTTAACATAAGAAGGTAAACAGCAAAAATAAAATGTATATGTATCTTATTGAAATTAATATAGGGACATCCCAATTAGAAGTATACTTGTTTTAATAAAATAATTCCCGACTATAAATGCATTCCATTCTGATAAAGGAAGAATAAACTTGATTGTGCTTATTTTTTATAAACACAAAACAAGAGTTATGTCATGACAAATATCTCAACGTAACATTTTTCAAATAATTGTTCTCTGATGTGATATGCAGTTCTCTGATATGCTGTAATGCAAAGAAAGTCAATAAGAATTTTATAGATATTATAAATTGGGATAAAATGAAAGCTTAAGATAAAACATCTTTTTAAATCATTTTTTGAGGGCTCATACAACTCATCACAATCCATACCCACATCAATTGAATAAAGCACATTTGTACATTCAGTGTCCTCATCATTCTTAAAACACCTTTTTATAAAGATAATAATGTGCTCTTAGAATAAGGAGAAAGAAGCCGCCATAAACTGCTTTAGGAACAAATATTTGAAATGATCCTAATTTATACTCATTTTTAAGGTGAGGCTATTGATTGTAAAATAAATGGAGACATCAACATACAGTGTATGCAGTTAAGATATGTGGATTAGTCCCAACTTCACTATTTAAACCTGTTGTGAGAGGTAATTAAAAAGATAAATATTCAGATCCTTGAATATTGAGGACATAAGTGAACAATTCCTTTTGATAACAGTTATGTTGCAATAGCTGCTCAGGGTTTATTTTTTAATAAAGTAAACACTTTATAAGTTGCGATATAAGCTGACTCTATGGACTTTTTTCTTTTTTTTTCTCCTCTTTTCTTTTTTTATATTTTATTAGGGACTCATCCAACTCTTATCACAATCCATACATATACCTACATCAATTGTATAAAGCACATCCATACATTCCCTGCCCCAATCATTTTCAAAGCATTTGCTCTCCACTTAAGCCCTATGGACTTTTTTTAAAGGCGTAAGTAAAATACTTCATCTTGCAAAGGAAAATTCTTCAAATTAAACAATATTTTTCATGATTGATATTTAAACATAAGCTGTTGGCTAACACTGATTGATAGGACAATCGACCTTATCCTGTTGGCTTTTAGTTAAAACAACACAAGAGATTTTCTTGTTGGTTTTGTTGTTGAATATTGTTTTCATAGGACTAAATCCCCCATTTAACCAATTTCACAGTGCTCATGAGAAATATGTGACTTTTAAAAAACAATTTTTCTTGTGTTTTCATTTTCCCACTTGTTTAAGTGAAGGATTTATTTACCTTATTAAAGAAGGATTTGTCCATTCGCCTCTGCTTTATCCTCCTAAATTACCTATGCTGTTTTGCGATATGGAGTTTGCTTAGCTGCTTTTATAATTTGAATGAAAACATCATATTTAAGATCACATAAAGGTGTGTTAAGCTATTTGTTTGGTGTAATATGAAATGAAACTCCATCAAGAAACAAGAAATAAATGAATTTATTATCAATATAATTTTTCTGAAAAGAAATTGCAAAATTTTCTAATTAAGAATCAAAGGACCCAGAGCTGCTGGCTGACAAACCATATTTCTGTGATGCGAATTTTCTCCTGTATTATTGGTGACTGATGCTCTAAATCAAGCAGATTTTCAGCAGAGCTAGTTTCTAAATTGTTTTCTTCCAGGACTAGAGACGTATTTTAATTGCTTTCTCTATATTAACTCAATCGTCTCAATGTTTCCTATCTATATTTATAGATCAAAGTTAAAGCTGAAAATATAAGCCAAAACATTAGAACAGGGACAGGAAATAATCCTGTTACTTCATTAACATCATAGTCTACCAATCTAAGTCTACCCATTCCTCTTGAGTTGATTCTGACTCATAGTGACCTACCAAAACCCCAAACCAAGCTCACTACCATCGAGTCAATGCCAGCTCCTAGCGACCCTACAGATCAGGTTAAAACTGCCCCTGTGGGGTTCTGAGACTATACTTTTTTCTAGAAGTAGAAAGCCTCATCTTTCTCACTCAAAGTCACTGGTGGTTTTGAACTGATGACCTTATAGTTAGCAGCCCAACTCATAACCACTATGCCACTAGGGCTTCTCCAGGACAGAGTAAAACTTCTCCACAGGATTTCTGAGATTGTTAAAACTGCAGACTTTATGACTGGCAGAATTATGCTTTAGTCATGGTGTGGCAGCCATCCAGGTTAAAGCTTAGCTATTACTATTAATACGGGGTTTAATTGTTCTTTTCTTTGCTAAGTCTTGTTTTAAGTGGATTAAGGGGACTATTTTGACCCTTCATGACTCAGTGGAAAAGATTAGAACTTCACAGTTCAAATCATTTGGTTACTAGCTGAGCACTTAACCATTGGGTACCAGGACTCCTTTTTGTTTTTGCTAATTAGCAACCGGTGATTTATTTCTGGTGTGTGTGTGTGTGTGTGTGAAAATATCCACAAACAAAACTGACCCCATGTCACAGTGCATGATATTAGTTACTACAATCTTCGTCTTGTGAAAACATGGTCTTCTATTTCATTTGTGTCACTTTCATTTACTTGATTTCCTATCCCTCCGACTTTCTAAACAGCGGTTGACTCTGCCATCATATATAGACTATTATGTTTTAAAGGTAACGCACTACACACTGATGATAATCTTTATTTTTAAGGCTAAAGTGTTAACATGTTTAAAGAGGACTTCAGGAAATAGTTTCAATTCAAGATCTGAGAAACGGCTCGGAACCATATTCTTCTCCATCCTCAGTACTCATCCTTCCTCAATAGATTCAGTAAGACTAGATTCTTTAAGAATTTGAAGTTATGTTCCATGTTTTTCTCCCTTTTTTCGGGACCCATCTAGTGTTTTACTGATCAGAATCTTTAGTCATGGTAGCGAATCATGTCTAGTTATTTGATTCCAATGTTGGATAAGACAGTAGTGCAGATAATAATTCAATTCATTCTCTGAATCAAGGGTTTCTGTTCCTTCTTTTGTTTTAGAAAAATAGTGAACAATAGTTGAATTTGAATGGCTACTTGTAAACTTTTAAGACTCCGGGAACAGCTTGCCAAACAAGGTGGAAGAACATGTGAACTTTAAGAACTGTGTTATGCCATGGACAGGATTATCCCATTAGTCTAAGCAAATCCATCACATAAGGTGATCAGTGTGTCTAATTATTATTATAATCACCTGTATGCCTTCTGCCCGCTTTCATAAGTGGTACTTGTAAATTTGTTTGTTTATCTCCTTTGTATATATTGCCTCCATGGTACTTTCAATATTCTTCTCCAGCACCATTCAAATGCATCGGGTGGGTTTTTTTGGGGTCTTCTTTATTTAATGTCCATATTCCACATGCATGGTTTGGGTCAGGCAAACCCTAGTCCTCAAAGTAAAACTCTACAGCGGCCATGTGCAGCAGAGTTACCTCATGCAGTTTTTGTTCTCCTATTTTGATTTCTGCTTTCATGAGCATTGATTGTGAACCCAAGCTGAGCGGATTTGGGTCTTCTTTACATTGCGTTTCAATCCACTGTCAGCAAGCAATTTGTGTCGTCTTCCTGAGGTTGCACTCTTCTTTATATAAGCCAGCTTCCCTGATGAACAGCTCAGCATATAGATTGAGCAAGCAGGCTGAAAGGATACAATCCTGATACACATCTGCCCTGATTTTAAACCGTGCAGTTTCCCCTTGTTCGGTTCCCACAATGGCCTCTTGATCCATACATAAGTTCTGAATGGGCACAGAGAAGTATTCTGGAATTCCCATTTTTCTCAAGGTTATGCACATTTATTATCCACGTTTATTATGGTTCACACAGTTTTTGTGTAGTATAGGAAACACAAGTAAACCTCTTTCTCATATTCTCTGTTTTGAGCCAATATCCCTTTGACATAGCAATGAAATCTCATGTTCCGAGTTCTGTTCTGAATCTCAGAGCAGGTGATTCATATGTCACTTGTTTCTCACTGATTTTTAAGAAGCCTTCACTTTTTCTTCCAGCTAAAATTCTATTACTAAGAGAGTCAGTTGTAATAAAATGTAATTCTTTTGATAAAATGCCTCTGCTGTTAACCTTTTGCAGCTGTTGCTGGGGGATCTTCCACAAAAGTTGACTGGTGTGCAATATCAATGATATTGTTCTCTCCTTTCTCCCAGGCTATCTTTCTTTGGAATGGGCACAGACATGGGTCTCTTCCAGCCGTGGCTGCCCAATTTACTGGCCGGTATTAGTGAGTGCTACGTCAGCTTTCTGAAACATTTCACTGGGTGCTCCACCACTTCCTAACCAATCCAGTTCCTTACCTAACCACCTAACCGTGACCCTAACACTAACCGTATGGTTTTCTGATTCAAATAGGCAAATCCAGTCACTTTCCGTTTGCTAATTAATGCCTAAGATATTGATCTTCCAGCATTCCATTTCATTTCGAGCACTTCCAATTTTCCAAAATTCATATTTTGCACATTCCAATTTCTTATGGTTAGCAGATTTTTGTAATTGCTTCCTTTCCCTTGCGTGGGCCCCGACAGCAAATGAAGGTCCTGAGAACTCCATGGCCCCAGGCTTTGATGGACTCACCACTGGCCCCTCCCCGCCAAGCGATCCTCAGCCCTCTTCTGTCACAGTGTCACAGTTCCACAGGTCGCGTGCCCTGCAACAGGAGGGGCCTGTCTGTCTGTTGTAGCTTCAAAAATGTTCTGCTTCCATTACTTAGGCTTTCAGTGTTTGAGATGCTTCAAAGCTGTGCATAAGGGTTTCCAAGGCTTCTTCCTCTGAAGTGGGATCTGAGGCCTTTTTCATGGTCTGTTCTTAGTCTGGAAGTTCCACGGAAGCCTGTCTCCTGTGGGTGACCCGCTGGCACCTGAAATATTAGTGGCAGAGCAACACACAAGCCACCATAACACGACACACTGACAGTCATGTTTTTCCCTTTAGTGAAATTGAAATGAAAACACACACAACCTCTTGATGAAAACCAGGGACTGAAATGAACATAACCTAGTGGCGACTTTGACCTACATAGAAATGTTCTTCCTGACAATGCATTTCCCAGCACTACTCTGAGATTATTCTATAGGGAGAATAAAGTACAAAAACTTGGTTTAAAATGAGAAATCATGTGTACGAAGGTTGTGTCTTTTCACCCTCTTCATCTGCATGGATTACGTGGAGAAGAACGTGGCATCAGGATTGGAGGAAGACTAATTAACAATGTTGAGCACACAGCTGACACCAACTTGAAGAACTTACTGGTACAAATCAAGCACCACACCTTCATTATTAATTTGTCTCCACACAGAGGAAGCAGAATCCTCACAGCTTACACATGGATAAATATTGAAGTTGTCATAGGTTTTGTATTCCTTGCGTCCACAGTCAGCATCCAAGGAAGTCGAAATCGAGGAGTGAAAGAATGCATTTCACTGGGAGAATCTGGTGGGAAAGGCCTCTTTAAAAGGTTAAAATACAAAGATGCCACTT
The DNA here is from genome assembly GCF_050624435.1 of Tenrec ecaudatus. Classification (NCBI taxonomy): domain Eukaryota; kingdom Metazoa; phylum Chordata; class Mammalia; order Afrosoricida; family Tenrecidae; genus Tenrec; species Tenrec ecaudatus. The sequence goes on along the minus strand of NC_134534.1, from coordinate 125,010,944 downwards.
TGAGGATTCAGTGGGCCTGACCAAACGATGGTATTTTTAATTGCCTCATATGTATGTGAATGTTGAACAATAAATTTAAAAGTACCAAAAGAATTGAAACATTTGAATTATGGTGTGGCAAAGAATATTGCATATGCCATGGTCTGCCACAAGAACAAACAGCTCTGTCTTGGTAGAAGTACAGTTAGGAGCAAGACGAGCCAGACTTCATCGCACTTAATTTGAACTGGTTGCCTGGCACTATGCTTGGGAAAGTAGAGAGCCTGTTTTCCAAGAGCGATAGTGCCAGGAGATGGATTACCCGGTGGCTGTAAAATGGGTTCAAACATAGGAATACTGGTGAAGATTGTGAAGAACTGGTGGTGTTTTCATCTGGAGTCAGAACCAGCTTGCTGGCATTTAACAACGGCGGTACTGGAAGATGAAGAGCCGTCTCTCTTGCATTTGCCGCCCTAAGGAGCAAACAACTTTGTCCCCACAGAATACAAGGAAAACATAGAATAACTACCAAGGGAAGGACGCTGTAGACATTTCAGTATATATAACAAGCTGGCTACAAGTATTCACTTAGAACATTAATCTAATGAATATCACTATGGGGAGAAAACAATGTTATATATATTTTTAAATCTGAACAATTATGAAACATCACTTAAAAAGCCAGTAACTACTACTTAGGCTAGTGATGGTGGCACACACTCAAGGGTGATGACTTTACAATACGTGCTTGGATATTTTATAGTGTAATATGGCAATAAAGTTCTAGAAGTAAAACATTATAAGTATCAACAAGCTGAGTTACTTTGAGGCCATACCATTATTGGGTTGCAGAGACAGAATATTTTGCAAGAAATTAAAGTGGTCTAGGTCTTTCAGCTTAATTTCGCCACTGGTTGATGGAACAAAGTAGCTAAGATTCTAATTCAGTAAGCCTATGTCTTGGAGAGAGAACAGGAGTTGGGGTGAGTAAGGATTGGTCAACATTTAAATAGAAAAAAAAAGCGTACAGGCTATAATATTGACCTACAACCAGGAATAAGCATTATTTTGTTATACAGTTACTAGGTAGTGAGAAACGATTACAATGTATGCGGACCTATTTATTCACAGAAGAATGTAAACTGAATTGAGCGCATGCTGTTAAGATGTTAACACAGGAATTCAAGTCGGGGGAAGGGAAATAAGTCAGGAGACTATAGAAGACGGGCTGAACCAAACATAACTTACTGGCTACTTTGCCCTACATAGAAAGGCCCTTCCTAGCAAGGCAGTTCCCAACACACTTTCTTGGCCAGAGCTTCTCGAGCTTTAATTGCATCCAGGAATCACCCAGGGAAAGTGCTTAACAGGCAGGTTCTGATAGGGTGCATCTGCGGTGGGGTTTGAGACTTTTCATTTTGAATAAGCTCTGAGGTAATGGGTGTGGTACTGATACAATTTGTGGCAGTGCCCAGAACAGAGTTTCTCAAAGTTTAAAGTGCACCTGCATCATCTGTGGGTCTGTTAAAACAGGCATGTCTAGATCCGAAGCCAGAATTGGCGGTATAGTGGTTATGGATTGGGCAATGATCTGCCAGGTCTGATGTTCAGAACCACCAGCTGGCTCCCGGGAGAGTACCAGTACTTTCTAGTCCTATAAACAATTAGTCTTAGAAACCCACCTGGGGCAGTTCTTCCCTATCAGATAGGGTCACCATGAGTCGGAATTGACTCAGTGGCAGTGAGGTAATTGAGTTATAAGAAAGCTTTGCAACTGTGTAGTGTGTGACTTGCATTTCGGATCATGTTCTTGGTGCTGCTGCAGCGGCTTCTCCAGGCGAGGATCACTGGAGTAGCATATCAAAGCAAACCACTTTCCATGGAGGTGAGTCTGACTCACCTGTTTAATTGTGCTTATGAGCCTGGGTTGGGGAATTAAAGTATTTAGGTTCAAATTCATCACACTAAATTTTCTTAATCTCATCTCTGCTTGGAACAAGAAGTACAATTTCTCTAAACCACATGCTTACCTCTGAAATTGGAATGGTAGAGTGCCACAGAGCACTGTGGAATGTCACAGAGCACTCAATAAATGTTTGATCAACTGATACTGAACAATAGCATGATATTGTACACTAGGCAATTAGGTTGCTTGAAACTGGACAAGAGCATGCACATTGAAAGCTATAAGGATTTTGAAAATGAAATTGGGGGATTTGCCAAGTTAGGTAACTGGTAACTAATGACCATGTCCTTTGAACGACTATAATTTACCAAGTCTACATGAAGAAATGACAGTGTGCAGGACAAGCCTGGTGCAGGTTTTTTGACGTCTGGGTGTCTTGGGAAACCTAGAATAGTTTGACATGACAAATACAGGCTGAGCTCATTTGATTGAATCAATGCGAGTCTATGAGAGATAGACGCCTATTCGAGTACACTATGTAGACTTAGAGATTTAAATATGAGACAGTGGGAAAGAGGGACATGCTAAACTGATGTTTAAGCAGACCTGCTCTGAGAATGAGAAAACAGAAGTCCCTGACATCGTGAGCTGGCCTGGTACTCTCAACTAAACCTCGGTGCTGTTATAAGTTAGCCTGGTAGTTACAGAGAGGTAGGCCTTCTTATTTCCCTTTGGACCTAAAAAATATAAAGAAAAATGGCATCAGATCATGGCTGATGATAAAAATAAGACCACTCTTTAATCATGCCTAAACCCAGACCAAACATGAACACTTGGGGCCGCCCAGCAGCAAGTGCCCCCTGAGTGACTTATGCTTTTTATCTAACGTCTTTAGATCAGATCTGATGTTGACATTTCTAGTTAAAATTCATTAAGTTATCTAATCTTAGAATTAATCTCACTTCCTGATAACATCTGCTCCAGAGCAAAGTCCTGATTTTGAAAACTTTCCCCCAAATCACTTAACTTAAACCTAAATTCCATAAGGAATCTTTTTAAAGTTCACTCTACTTAAGGAGTCTTTTATGTAACAAATTCTCCTAGTGCACTTCAAGTGTGATTGATTACCAAAAATTTGATTTAAGTGACACTTTTCATGAACACATTTAAACCAGGCTACTGCTGTAAGGGGAAATATTAAAACTTGTTGGTCTAGACTATAATTTGATTTGCATCCATTTTTTAGTATCTAGATACACTATTCTAAATTTAATTAAAGCCAACTGGGAAAAAATTCATTTGAAGAAAGAATGTTTCTTAAGGGCTCATGTGAAATATGAAAACATTTCTTTGTTATTTTTTTTCCAGATGAACATTTTATCATTCGAGGAAGGGAGGAAAATGTACCTCTTCTACAATTCCCAGAGAATAAATTGGTGTAGAACATTTTTAGTAATTCAGTTTTTAAAGATAAATAGGTCTATTTTCTCCTTTTTGTTTTCTCCTTCGCTGTTGTGTTTTCTGTTTTCACTGTTATGTAACAATGAAACACTCTTCCCAGCAGAGACTTTGAATGAAACTCGCTTTGTTTCAAAGATTCTATTAGTTCATGTTTAGCAAATATTTGATGGGAAATGCATATATTTTAAATATTGCTGAAATGGAATGATTCCCTTCTTATTGGTCATCATTATTTCTTCATGAAAAACAAAAAAAAAAAGCCTGAAGTAGCGACAAGGATCTCTTCTCTGCTGTTAAGCACCAGATGAAAAGTGAGTTCTGAGTCTACTCAACTCGATTATCCAATTCTGTTCATCATCGGAACAGCACCCGCTACACAGTTTTGGAAGAACTGGTTGGTAAAACCTAAGGTTTTAAAACTGTAACATCAATTCATGTCAGCCTTTAATGTCATGTGAGTAAATTTTAGAGTCAATATGAATAAGCTTTAAAAATCTTTCATGGAAATGGCAAAATGAAAATTTTAGCTTTCTTTAGAGTCAGCTAGGCCAATGCTCTGTTGGGAGGCAAGGGGGTGAAAGTACTGATGGCTGAGGGGCTGCTGTCTTGGATTGCCAAGCAGAAACAGAATGGTCCTGTGGTAGGAGTCGGTACAGGGCACAAAAACAAAGCGAGAAGCAGGCCATTTGTCTTTAAGTGATTCAATCACATGACCCAAAATGAATTTTAAGAAAAAAATCAATCTGACAGCAATAGACACTATTAATTTTAATACATTTTAAACTGTTTTTCAAGAACCTTTCATTTACAAAAGCACCCTCTCATTAGTCATTCACAATCTGGGTTTCGACTCCAACAATATCTGAATCACTCACAGCTTAGCTGTGGCAAGGTGTTTCCTCAGCGTACCTACATTGCAGATGCATGATGTAGAAGAATCTTTATCCATGAGCACACGCTCAGTTAAAGATCTCTTGCCATATGGAAACAAAACACTCAAAGCCAAGTGCCAGTGTGACCATACAGCTTCAAACATTTGTGACAATGTTAATTATTTTTCAATTCCATAAACTTCTTGAAGCCCTTTGATATATTTATCACATTTATGATAAAAGATAAACCTGGAACAATTTCATGAAGAGTGGGTCTGTAATGTTAGAAATGAAATTAGAAGAAATTCATAATGTTAGCTTAATAGTCTTCAAATTGATCAGTAAATGGTGAGTGGGTGCTTACCAACAACCTGTTTTATATGCACATATAACAGATGCTTTATTGGGACCCCCTGGAAAATGTGCTTCGTGTTAAAATCCACAATCAATAGTTCAGCAATACTGAAGCCTCCAGATGGATGCCTGATTTCAGAAAAAGGTGGCGGCAACTGGGGCAGTGTCAGAAGACTCAGCATTTTGAAGGTGAAAAAAAAAACAACATAGTTGTCAATTTGCTCTGGGAGTTAAATTTAGGATTTAAATGTAGGTTAAAAAATAGCAACATTTGATTTAGCTATGTCAACTCTTATGTTGACTTCATTCCCCAAATTAACCCATTGCTTACCTAGTCAGTTAAACAAACCAGATATGTTCTTTGCTAATAGGGTTTCCATTCAATTTCTAGGACTGCTGTTGGCTTTCCTTCACTGCGCAGCTTTGTGATCCATCTGCTCACTATCTTCACTGCCATTGTCCTTGTGTGAGAGCATATCGTTCTATTTTCAGAACTTCTGTATATGCAGTGTGCATATACAGACCGGCCCTATTCTAGCCTCTTCTCTACATTGCAGACAAAATCACCTTTGTTGTATCCATTCCTATCCTTTCTCCACATTAAGAGCCTTCCATGACTTCTTAGTTTTAGGGAAGAGCCTGCATCTTCCATAAAAGCTCAAGTCCGCAACTATTATCATTGCTTGTTCTCAGACATCTTGCTCAGTACTCCACCCCAGGTCTCGCCTTAGAACCACTCTCTTTCCCATCGTGCAGTTCATGTCCATCTCGCCCCTATGTCTCTCTTCCTACTTAATGACTGTTAATTCCTTGGATATCAGCCTAACGTATTTCCAGAAAGAAGTTTCTGGAACTCCAAGTCTAGATCATATGGTACCGTGTCATAGAACTATGTTCCTCTGATTCAGCACACACGATTCTCAAATGATGAATGCATCAGTTTAATTTAAAAATGCTGTATCTGTTTCCTTCACGGGATCTTATGCTTTATAAAAGCCGAGGCCTCAACTCTTTTGTTATTTAATAAGCAACTGTCATGTTCCTGATGATTAGTAGCTATTGAATCTGCTTTAAGACCCATTGGCAAGTTACTGAAAATCATGAATGATAGTTTTCCCATCTTTTAAATGGCTCATCACGAATTCCTGTTTCTACTAATATGTCCCTTTTGACAGAATCTAAAGAAGTTAAAAATTCAATACAGATCAGGAAGCCCTGCACACTGCTGGCCCTGTAATTTCTCTCTTAGCTGTAGGTTCAACAGACTTGAATATACCTGTTCCCTAAAAAGAAGGAGTCCTGATGGCCTAGTAGTTATGCACGAGGCTGCTGACTGAAAGTGGGGCTTTATACTCCTGCAAAGAATTATAATCTCAGAACATCCAGGAACATCTCCAGCCTGTCCTATATGGCCACTATGGGTTGGTATTGACTTTATGGCACGAAGTTCTGCCACCAGCGCGGCCCCGCCCCCCACACACAAAAAAACCATCAGTGGTGGCAGAGTGCATTAAGCGCTGAATAAGGACAGCAGTTAGAAGTCATCAGTCCCTCCATATGCCCATGAAGATGCTTGGAAACCTAGATTCAGTTCTTCCCTTCCCTAGAAAGCTGCTGTGAATAGGTATGCACTTAATGTCTGAGGTGTTTTAGGGGTCATCTAAAAATGTCTATGAATGTTCATGGAAGAATTATTAATTAATATCAGGAGCCAACTCAAATGTGCATGAAGGATAAAGACAAATAAAATGCTTACGTCGGGTTGATTCTGACTCATGGAGCATGACTCCCTGTAATTGAGAGTAAAATTGCTCCTTGGGGTTTCCTTGTTTGCAATCTTTATGAAAGCAACTAGCCAGACTTTCTTCGCTTTCTGATGCTGTGAGGTGGGCTCAAACCACTATCTCTTACACGGTGGTTGAGGGCAAATCATTTGTATCACACAGACATCATATGGAGAATAGAATAGATAAATCAAGTGTGCGTTCATGCAATGACACACGGTGTGCACTGAGAGGAAGCTCTGCAACATGACAACAGATGGATGGATCTGACAAATGTAGGCTGAGCAAGAGAAGGCAGAAGCCAAAGAATACGTTCTGTGTGCTTCTTGTTATAGAAATTTGGAAACTGGGGAAAATGAAGTAGCAATATAAGTTAGAATAACAGTTAACTGGAAAGGAGAGATGGTATGATATGAGTTATGGGTGTGAGGAAAATATTCTATTTTTCCACTTGTGTAGTAGTTACAGGGTTATGTTTATTCCTAAAATCAACGAAGTAGACATCCATTTGTCTTTTTGGCTAAATTTCTGTTAGCTCAAGAATATGTCAGGATATTTAAAAAGGTATTTGAGTAATTTTGTCAAAAAGGTTATATGAGCTTTAAAGATTCTTAAGCTATTCGAAAAGACAAACAAGTTAAAAACATCCTAATATAGTAGGTTCTTTAAATATTAAATCATTTTCATTTTGTTATACTGCCTTTATTTATTAAAACCATGTCTCAAGCTTCTAATCAATGTGCACTCTGTTGATGTTAGCAATAAAAATATTTTTAGTCTGCTCTATCTTGATCCTGGATAAACTCTATAATAATAATTAACAGTAAATGGTCACTTACTATGCACCAGTAACTGAGGAAATACTGTGTCTATGATTGAATCTACACGACAGCCCTACATAGTAGCTCCCATTATTTTCCTCATCTTCAAAATAAGGATGCTGAATTTAAGTGGTTAACCATCTTGAGGCAGTTAACAAATTAGTAAATGGAAGAACAAGGTTAGTAAGAGAGATTAAGGATTCTAACCCAGGTTCTTAAAATTTATTCTCTCCTTGAATAATATACTGCATAAATGCCTTAATATTTATGTTTGATATAATAATTTAAGTGGAGGAACTATTTACATAGTTATATTTGTTGAGATATCACTTCTGATGCCAGATGTATCTAAAAGCAAAGCATACCAGAATATGTTTATCTGGGTTTTTTTTTACTACACAAAGGTATTGGACTATGTAGATCATAATAAGTTATGCACAACATTGTGAACTTGGGAATTCCAAGACATTTCATTGTGATCATGCAGAACTGATATGTAGACCAAGTGCCAGTTGCTAAGCAGTATAGTTTAAACTCAGTGAAATTATTCATCGGGGTTGTAATATTTCACCAAATTTATTAAATCTGTGTACTGAATAAATTTAAGAAACTGAACTATTTGAAGAAGAATGTGCCATCATGATTATAAGTGGACTCCTCAACAACCTGTGATATACTGTTGCTGTAACCTTGCTTAATGAAAGACAAGAGGACTTAGTGATGATGATCAAAGACTACAGCCTTCAGTATGGATTAAACCTCATCATAAAGCAAAATGCTCACAACTGGATGAGTGGTAACCTCATGATAAATTGCAAAGATATTGAAATTTTCAATGATTTCATTTTACTTGGATCTGCTCAGGAAACGAGCAGTAAAGAAAAATCAAACAAATTAGTACATTGGGTAGATCTATTGCAAAAGACCTCTTTAAGATTTTTAAAAATAACAATGTCACTAACAAATTTTCAGTTAACACAAGCAAATTCAGTAAGGATAAAATAGCTATTGCTTGTATATTTCTTTAACTATATGGATAAATTGTCAAAAGTTTCTCAATATTACACTAAAAATGAAAAATAGTATGTATTTAGCTAGTGCTTCTACATTTTCTGAAAATAATTTGTAAGTCATAGTTCAATATTTGAATGCTGATAAGGTATAATTTACTGATTTTCATATTTCTATAGCCTGTTATAAAATTAAAAGCCTAGTTTTCATGGTAACTAGTTTATGCCTATATATTGTCTCATATAAATTGTGATCTATTCCCATAAAATCATTTTTATAAGGATATATTTGAAATCTATGAAGTAAATAAATTTAATACTTTAATAACTTTTCCAACTAAGGTAAGCTATTTGAAATCCTATTATAATTTAGAAGTGGTTTTCATGTTTATGAGTAGGAGAATAAAAAAACATAGTACCGATAAAATTGTATGTGCTAGCAAAATATTTGTTACACTGACATTACGATCAATCATCTTTCTTATTTTGGAGAGCATTCTGAAATAATTAAAAATAATTTGGTGAGTTTTAACTATAAGGACATGTTTCCAACTGCTTGTTTTTAAAGAAACACTACAAATTATTAATTAAAAATGATAACTGTAACAGCCATAGGAAAATGATCAGTGTTTAATATTATTACAAAGCCAGCAACTGGCTAATCATTTGAAATTTCCCTCTGACTAATTGAGGCGGGAAATCACAATGAACTAAAGTAGCTACAGACACATGCTGCAGTCATTGAAGGCAATAGAAGTTCATATGACTTTAAGACACAAATCTCCCAGTACTGATTTTCTACAATTTGCTATTGATGTAAACGCAGAGTCCCCTCAGATTTAATGACCATCCATTTATCATGCAAAGAATCACAATATTTTGACCATTCTCAGTAGGAAATGAATGAACACAATTATCACTATTCTTTACTATAAACATATCCTAGAGTCCTAAGTTTTCCAACATCAATCTTCCCTCATATAAATAGCAAAATTTTAAAAATATTACTTTGAATGATTAGTCAGTTTGGTAGATTAAAAACTTTAAACAGAATGATTTAGCGGTAAATGATTGTAATAGCTAGGTTTTATGCCAACGTGGTGGACCAATATTCTCCCATGACATGATCTAACCCCGTGTGGTCAATTCCAGGTGGGATCTTCTGTGAAGAAGCCAAGGAGCAATAGGGTAGAGTACCAACTCCTTAATCTGGTTACCATCTTCAGATAATCAAGGGACGCTTCCCTAAGACCATTTTAACATCATAATAGTACACAAACATTCACGGACAAGTTCTTGGGAGCTATGCATAAGGTTCATTAGCTGGGAAACAAACACAAGTCTCCCATTTGAAAGGCAAGAATCCTATCACGGAATCACGCGGGCCTCATGGCAGCTAGGTAAAACAAACAAAGAAAGCTTCAACAAAAGTTGATGGTGACCCCAAGAGTGGAAATGTACTCCATAGAATTTTCAAGTCCTTTCAGAGGTTGATTGCCAGGCCTTTCTTCTGTGGGTCCTTTGGGTGGTTTTGAAATGGCAACTTTTCAATAAGTAGTGGAACTCTGTGGTAGTTGGATGGTTTTATGTCAACTAGCCCTGGCAGAGTAGCTGTGCGCTGGGTAGTTTGACACCACCAGGTGCTCCTCAGGAGAAAGATGGGGAGTTTTATTTCTGTAAACAGTTACCCTCTTGGGAATTTACAGGGACAGTTCTAGCCTGTGCTACAGTGTTCCTATGAGTTGGCATTGACACCATGGCAGTGAGTTTGGGTTTTTTTGGAGCAATACCCTTGGCTAGGAGTGGCATCAAACCGATCAGTCAAATCACAGCGTGATGACTCTTTGATAGTCTAAGAGTGTGAGACACTGGGAGCTGGTCTCTCTCTCCTCCTTTGCCTTTCTGCTGGCTGACTCTGCCACTGACAATCTTGTATCTCTGCAGCCACCGACCTATGACCTTTTGTATTCTGCATCACTGCAAATGGCTGCTGGAGTCTGAAGTTGTTTCAGACTTATAGATTTGAGTTGGACTGCGCTGGGACACTTTCTTGCCAAACTCTTGTCTAAACCTACATGAGTGTCATTGGATTTGTTTCTGTAGTAAACCTGACCTAACACAAAACCCTTACCCAAATGCCCCACCAGAGGACTTCTTTGGGTCTAAAGTAAAAACAATAACAACGAGTCCTATTGCCATTGAATCGATTCCAACTCATAGCAACCTTGCAGCACTCAAAAGGAGTGTTTGATGAAGCTTCCAAGGCTGTAAAATTCATGGAAATTGAACAACTTCTTTCTTTCACAGAGCAGTTGGTGTGTGCAAGCCATGGCCCAAATAGTCAGCAGCTAAGCAGTTCAACCACCACACCACCAGGGATACCTGGAATTTAGGTAGGCCCTTCTCACTAGGATGGAGTCTATTTGAATAGTACAGTTTTGGTTCCTGTAATTTTCTCTTCCTGAAATATCTCTAACCTTTTGTGCCCACCACTCACTGCAGTATTTGATGTCCTTTTTCCTTGCCCAGGAATCTGATAGCTTTTTAACTGCCTACTACTCATGTGCCTCTAAGGATCCCTTGTGGCATAATAGTTAAGCATCCAGCTGCTTACCAAAATGTCAATATCTCCAACCCAACAATGACGTTTCAGGAGAGAAGAAGGACATGATCTGCTCCCAGAGGATTCTAATCGACACACATTATGGGCAGTTCCACCTGTTATTTAGGTTACTTTTGAATTGGACATTACGTAACAGCCCACAACAGTGATATGCCCACGCCCATCCTAGTGCTAAGGATTGTTGTTGGTGTTTAGAAAATTAGCAAGATCCTTCAGCTTGACTTGACTTTGGACTTCTGTTCTTGCTATTCCCGATGGCTGTTATACGTTTCCCTTCTGCCTTCCTCACAGTTCTACTCATACATCAGATTTCTCCGTGAAGTCATCCTCTGACAGACCCACTTCCCCTGACTTCATTGTTTTCGGTGATAGCCACGTGTTCATTGCCTTCATGCTTTCAGACCATTTACTACAACCTTCTTATTCTGAGCATTCCTTTTCTGTTTCCTTGTTGGTAGCTTATCTCTGGGATGGGTCTTTTGGTTCGCATGTGTATCACCGGCATCTACATGGGTACCAGTCCCGTAGGAGGCCCCGAGTAAGTGCTGACAGAATGATGGAAAGAAAATAAGCTTTGCATGCTGGGCACACATTACTTGGGCAAATCTTGGTGTATCCACTAGGTAAACCTGCACTCGCATGGGTGCCTTGAGCACAGATGGCACAATTTATAATCCACGGCTAACCTAAGGATCAAGGGAAAATCCGCCTCGCCAATGCTCAGAGCTTAGGTCCGCCAATCTGTTTGCATAGCAATTAAAGTCAAGAGAAACCCACCAACAAAGTTCTGCTGTGTAACCTTGGGGTCACCATCACTTGGAGTCGACTGGAAACCAAATGATTTTTAAAATTGCATGAAGCTGAGAATTCGAGGTCTGAATGAAGTAAATAACCTTCCAGCCCTTCCTTCTGCCCATGTCCTTCAAGGGAGGGAAGGGATCACTGTCAACTATAACTCACTAACATCTAAGTAATATTGATCAGTTCGCTGATAAATATGATTTTTTACATGGATCTTTTCCTGGGACTCAATTTTTCTTTATATAGATTGAGAAAAAAATGTGTATTGGGAGTAGACCAACAGGAGTAAGGAGAGCTTATCATATCATTGGTTTGTACTCTATGTTAATGGGCGTTTGGTTGTTACTTCTTTGTAAGTGTTATATGCAGTGTACTCTAAGAAAGACATTGGAGATGCATGTTTTGGACACTGAATGACTGCATAAGCAGACATGCTGCAATTTGCAATAACAATGAAATATATTCAGAAACTTAATGGGGCTGGTGTTAATGAGGGCAGATAAACAAACAAAACCTTTGCATAGAAATGATGCTTAAGATTTCTACTTTAATCATTTTTGCAAACTTTCACTATATGGTACACCGGCATCTACGTTTTATTTTAGTTTGTGAAGAAAATGAAAGCAATTCTAAGCCTAAAGGACACATTGATGTCAATACCATCAAGATCCCTGGGTGTACACAAGATGGGTCTTGTCTGAACGAATCACAAGTATTCTCCTGAGAGCCCAGAAAGCCTGTTGTTTAAATACTGGCCAGTGACTCAGGTGGATGGCAGTCATACACAGCTACTGTTGTGCAGCCAGGTGGCCAATGATGCATGATTTATATGACTTAGTGTCCCCTCTTGCACACTGGAAACTGATATATAACACCTAGAGTTGCTGCGAAGAGTTAATGAGTCACTATGATACACAGTGCTAAAAACAATGCCCAGCAATAAGAAATAGAAAGTATTACAGTGAAGCATTGTTTGCCAGACAGCTCTGTGTTTAAACTTTTCACTACTAGAACAGCAATGTTAAAAAATATATTCAGTATTCATAACTTTGTTTTATATTAGAAGCAAAAATCTCATTTGAAAAACACACAAGGGTATACCACTGAACACCCACAAGGATAGCTCAATTCAAGAAAACAGAAAGCAACAAAAGTTGGAGGGGGTGTGGTGAGATAGGAACTCTCATTTATTGCAGGTGGTCTTGTAGATAAGTACAGCCACAGTGGAAAGCAATTTGGCAATGCCTAAACCAGATGGATATCGAGATACCTTACAACCCAGCAATTCCACTACTTTGCATTTACCTAGAAAAAGTAAATAACAGGCCATGACCAGACATCTGTGCCCCAGTGTTCATCACTACACACTTCACAATCAAAAGGATTGGCTACAGCCTAAGTTTCCATTAATAGAGGAATGAATTAAAACACTCTGGTATATATACACAATGGAGTACTACATATCCCTAAAAAAGAGTGAAGAAATGATGAGGTACCTTGTCTTGTGGAAGGAGTTGGAGGACATTACGCTGAGCAAAGTTAGCCAAGCACACAAGGTCAAGTACAACGTGAATTCACTGAGGGAAGTTCAAATAACAGAAGAGGTACAGGGGAAATGTACATATTATGCAGAGTTCCCTGGCTGAAGACCAGATATTCTGGCAAAAATCAGAAGAAACACAATGATGCGTATGTTTCTTTTTCTTCAAAAAAGAAACGGGACAAAATGCAGATAGCAATGGTGTGGAAAGTCATTCTCCCCCCACCCCTTTCCCAAACTCCAGATGCCCTTCATATGCTTGTATGGTCCACAGATGGATGGAGTAAGAAAAAGGATGGCAATGTGGTTCAGGGCACTAATCCACCCAAGATATATTGTTTACATCTTCACAGGAAAGGGAGAGAGAGAGCTGAACTCATTCTGGTGTGGTGCAGTGTGTTAGTCTGGGTACTTTAAAGAAACAAATCCAAAGAAACTCATGTATAAGAGAGAGTTTTAAAGAAAGATTAAATGTGTATCAAGAAAACATCCCAACCCAGTGCTGTCCAAGCCCACAAGTCCAACATTAACCCATATGCCCGACATCAATCCACAAAGTCCTCCTCTATCTCACAAAACACACACTACGATGCCTACTGCAGGAGGAAAGCCAAGTAAGTGAATGTGTAAGCACCTCAGCACTGGCAAGGGTCTCCACACGGCTGCTCCAGCACCCAGGGCTGCATCAGGGCAGGTCCATGTGGCTTCTCCTCAGGGATGTCTTGCATGACGTGAGCCTTGCTGGATAAAAGAGGGAATTTATTAAGGCAGCTGCACCCTGACCTGACCACCAGAGAGCAAGAGACCCAAGAACTAGAAAGGCGAGCTCACCAAACCATTTATCCCTCCGCTCTTCAATTAACCCCACATGTGTTTATCGACCAGGTTGGCACAATAAACTAACTACCTCATTCGGCAAGCCTTAAGGGTGATACTCCTGCTCGGAGCAGCTTGTCCACAGAGAGGACTACAGGGCCAACCCCAGCTCCAGACATGATGTCCCCTCCCTAGATGACAGTGTTACAGAGGACAACCCTGAAGACGCAGTTCCAGAAGAGCAGCCAGAATGACCAGCCCAGATGGAGACGAGGCAAACCAAGAGGGTAGTGGCAACAGACAAGCCATCGGCGAAAAGTCATTCTGTCCCTGAAGAATCCTGATAGCAGGCATCCGGCTCAGTGGGCAGGGCAGCCCTTGGCCCCTCATCTGGTTGGCAGATATTCACAAGGCACAGCACTGAAAGTTAGAGGTATAATGGGATGTGGCAGGGTGGGGGGCGCTAGACTGCTCCAGCCTTGGTTGCAGGAAGTGCCAAGGGGTCTCAGAAGGCACGCCCATCCCTCAGATAGGAACGCTGAGGGCTGGAAGGGGTAAGTGCTGTTGGGTAAGTGGGTCCTGGGAATGGATGGATGGATTCCATCAGAGGAATCCTCATCTCCTCGGAGTCAGGACAGTAGAACAGAGCCCCGGTCCTCTATCGCTACAGCACGCGACATAATCGGACTGGGGCGTGAAATGTCGAGAAAATTTTGCATTGGAGCTCGAACAAAACATCGGAATTTGATCTGATGCACACGACTTTTGTAAACAAAAGCAGTTCGTGTTTTTGGTCACTCGGCATTAGTTGGCGTTGTCAGTTATGTGTTGTTTAAACGTTTTGCAGCTGTGTAGTGAACCCTTTAGTAAACAGTTAAGAAAACGCCAACAGCAGACGACGTGACACAGATTTCTATTTTTAGGGAAAGACAGCCAATGGAAAAAAGTCAAAGAAGGGGAAAAAACCGAACAGCAGCTACCAGTTGATTTGATGGAAGGAGATTTCCCTTCCAAACAGTGACTCTCTCTCCAGACCTCCTCTCCACATTCGTGGCCACGGATCCAGATCCTCATCTATCTCAAGGTATGGGCCATATGTAATTGTTAAAAACTGTTTAAATGTGTTTTTTCCTTTAAAAATATTTTGTTTTAGGGTAGCTCTTACAGCTCTTATCACAATCCATATATATATCCATTTTGTCTAAAATATTTTTACATATGTTTTTATCATCTTTTAAAAAACATTTTTTTCTACTTGGACCCCCGGTATCAGCTCATTTTTTCCCCTCCATCCCTCCCCCATGCCTCCTTGATAATTTATTATTAATTTTTCCCTGTATTTTGCACTGACTGCTGTCTCATTACACCCATTTTTCTGCTGTCTGTTCCCCTGGGATGGGGGCCATATGTCAATCATTGTGATTTGTTCCCCCTTAATCCCCATTCCCTATTGACACACACACACACCCTTACCCTCCTAGTGTCACTGTTCCCCTTATTGGTCCTGAGGGGGGTTATCTGTTCTTGATTTCCTGTTTTGAGCTATTTTTTTGTGTTTTTAAAATCATTTTATTGGGGGCTCATACAATTCTTATCACAATCCATACATACATCCATTGTGTCAAGCACATATGTTCATTTGTTGCCATCATTATTCTCAAAGCATTTGCCTTCTACTTGAGCCCTTAATATGGGCTGCTCATTTCCCCCCTCCCTCCCCACCCTCCCCTCCCTCATGAACCCTTCATCATTCATAAATTATTATTATTTTGTCATAAGTTACACTGTCTGATGTTTCCTCCCTGCCCTTTTCTCTGCTGTCCACCCCCCAGGGAGGAAGCTATACATAGATTCTTATAGTCAGTTCCCCCTTTCTACCCCACATTCCCTCCACCCTCCAGGCATTGCCATTCTCACCACTGGTCCTAAAGGAGTCATCTGTCCTGGATTCCCTGTGTTTGCAGTTGCTATCTGTACCAATGTACATCCTCTGGTCTAGCCAGATTTGTAAGGTAGAATTGGGATCATGATAGTGGGGGGCGGGGGGAGGAAGCATTTAAGAACTAACGGAAAGCTATATGTTTCATTGTTGCTACCCTGCACCCTGACTGGTTCATCTCCTCCCCACAACCCTTCAGTAAGGGAGTATCCAGTTGCCTACCGATGGGCTTTGAGTCTCCACTCTGCACTAACCCAAATTTACAATTATATCAATTTTTGTTCTTTGATGTTGATACCTGATCCTTATGATAGCTCGTGGTCACATAGGCTGGTGTGCATCTTCCATGTGGGCTTTGTTACTTCTGAGCTAGATGGTCGCTTGTTTATCTTCAAGCTTTTAAGACCCCAGATGCTATATCTTTTGATATTTACATTCCAGGATTCACACCTTCCCGACATGATTGCTGAAGAGAAATGTGTGCATAAGCAAATGTGGTGAAGAAGGCTGATGGTGCCTGGCTATCAAAAGTTATAATGTCTGGGGTCTTAAAAGCTTGACGATAAACAAGCAGCCATCTAGCTGAGAAGCACCAAAGCCCACATGGAAGAAGCACACCAGCCTATCTGGCCACTAGGTGTAGAAGGGACCAGTTATCAGACATCAGAGAACTAAAAATCCTATCAGTGGTTATCCACCTTCCTCATATGATCACTGAAGACAAACATCTGCATAAGCAAATGTGTTTTGAGCTCTTATCTGTACCTGTATACATGTTTTTACATAACCTTGAACTTATTTACTTTGAAATTTCTTTGTAATGTTTTGTGTAAAAAGGCAAGATAAGGCTAAAAGTTTGGTGATCAGGAATGGATTGATCTGATTTCAGTTATTTCTTATGAGAAAAAATGATTCAGAACTCTACTGCATTACATCTTGATGCACCTAGAATGGATTAGCATCTTCTCTAATTTAGACATGGGACTATTTGCATGGGCTCTCTTTTGGTTTTTTTTTTTCCCTCTCTTTTCTTTCTCTTTTGTTGTCTTTTTATATAAGATAGGCAGGATAAACAATTCCAAGGCAATAAAACCAAGGGTTGCAGGGTGGGGTGGGGTGGGAAGTGGCATGGAAGCCTGAATGGAGCTTGAATGTGACCCAGGCTGACAAAGGAGCCTGATGACTGAGAGGGCCATCCAACCCACCCTCCAAACAATGGAATCTGATAGGCTATGGTAAGAGGGAACCCCAGTAGTACAAAGCTGTAACACCACCACCCCTTCCCCATCCCCATCCCCATCCCCCACCCCCCAGAGCAGTTGGCAGGCAGTTCACAGAAGTATTCCTATCAACCTCCCAAAGAGAGAGCTCTGGGCTTGTTGACTCCCAGGAAAATGTACAGTTCCTCCAAAATGACATTTAGATAGCAAACTGCAGCAACAACCTCAATGAGTAAACGCTTGTATTTCCCTTTGATGCGTGGCCTTCATCTCCTCTATCACTGCATCCATTTTCTGTACTGCTTCCCTCATATCCTGTATGAGTCCAAACAGCATTCTGAAGATTTCTTTCTGTGGGAGATCAACATCTGATCTGTTTAGTGACCACTTCCCTCCCATCCCTCAATTTTAGGAAGGGGGACTTTTCTGGAGGTCTGTTTCCTCTGTACCCCACAAGTGAATCTTGGACTCCCACAATAACCCAATGCCTCTGCCTCTGGATTCTCACATTTAGGCTCTCATCCTGATCTTTCCTTTGGCCTCAGATGATTTGTGTTCCGATCGTTTGGTGACTGATGATGGGGTGCTTCTTCCATGTTGACTGAGTTGACAGCTCACTTATATGGCTACTTGTTTGTAGACAAGCCTTTAAGAACCCAGACTGTTTTATATGATACCGGGCACATTTATATAAATTTATCCTGAAGGTAAGTATTGAGCAGGGCTATGATGTAAGAACTAATTGTTCTTAAGTTGGAGTTAGATATAGTGTGAGTCCAAAACCCACTCCTGGATTTATGCTTCTACTTTTAAAAAATTGCTCTAATGAGAGTTAATATATGTCATAGTTTCATAGTTCAATCATGTCAAACAGAATAGTACAATTGCTTGCATAATCAGTCTCCAAGCATATTTTTTTTCTTGGACTCCTTGACATTTTCCTAATCCCCCTCCCCACTTTGGTCAATAGAATGAATTTGATAGTTTCCCATTCACCAAAAAACAAAAAAACCTCCAAACTCAAACTCATTACCATCGAGTACATTCTGTGTCATGGCAACTCTTTTGGGCATGGTAGAAATGTCCCTGTTGGTTTCTGAGACTGTAATTCTTTATGAGAGTAGAAGGCCTCATCTTTCTCACATGAAGCAGCTAGTGATTCTGAATACTGACCTTGTGGTTAGCAACCCAACATGTAGCCACTACACCACCAGAGTTCATTAAATAGAAATTTGGGCCTCAGTTTTGGGTTGTTGCAAATGGTGGAATTAGCTGGGTTGAGTGAAGAAATATTGTTATATCTGTGTAACATAACCATTGCAATATGAATTATTATATACTCTTAATATAAAAGGTTGAGATTTTTGTCATAAGCCATGGGGCATCAATGGAATATCAAAGGACAGGATCAGACCTAGGACACAAATGTGAAGGTTCAAGTGGGTGGAGTGTGATAATATGAGGTGGACTTTGAAGGAAGGATATTTATAAAATTCTAATTCTAGAGGTTATAAATCTTTGTAAAGAGGCTTAATTTTTCCAAGTCAGATTTAGTCTGAGGTTTATTTTGGCCACAACTGCATAGGATGTGAGTCTTATCTGATAACTTCACCTTAAAGTCTGCTGGCCTCTATCCTTCATAGCTACTGAGCCAGGGGCTTCAGGCACAGCAAAAAGCATCTTTCAGTATTATCAGTTTTGCTCTCTCCATCTGGAGCTAGCCCGAAGGTTGACTATATTTGAATACTTTTAGCAAGAGATTAAAATAGCATACATCATTTTGATAGAAGTTTTAATATTATGGCAGCTGTCATATTAACTTCTTTTCTTCCTCTATTTCAGCTTGGCTCTCCTCAGCTGAAAAGAGACAAAACCAAAAAACAAACAAACAAGCAAAGTCCCAAACCACTGTCATTGAATTGATTCTGCTTCATAGCAACACTATGTAGGCTTTCTGAGGATATACTCTGTAGGAGAGCAGACAACCTCATCTTCCCCCTTTGGAGCAGCGAGTGGTTTAAACCACTCACTTTGGGGTTAACAAGTCACCACTTACCCAAGAGTGCCATCAGGGCTCCTTTATTGAGTTGGTTACAAGAGTAGCATAATTATAAACATCAGAACAAGCATCTATATTCTTCTTGACATATTGGTTTCCTTTTCAAAATTATTTTAATTGTTTTAATTTTGTCTCTGCTCTCATGACAAAATATAATATGTCAAGGTCTTCCTTAATTTCTCCCGTTGCCTTCTAGAAGTTACTACTTGAATTGCTGAATCTCACTCTTTCAGATTGTTGTTTTCCTTATTGAATATGGAGGATTTTCAGTGATTGATCAATAATTCTCTATTGGCTGTAGGTTCAGAATGAGGCAGAAATTTAAGCAACAAATGTCCTGATAAGTAGTGAAGGGTATTATATTTTTTTCAGAAATATTATTTGTAGGTTACTCACTATATTTTAATAATCACAGTGTCCATGGTTAGAGGCCACCATCCCTGAGGAAGAAATAGGAAACTGCCTGCAGCCATAAAGATTTTAAAGTGTCAGCAACCCAAAGGAGCAATTTTATTCAATTCGACAGGATATTGATGAGGTGGTATCAACTACATGGGAAGAGGAAAAAGAAATTCTATTTGTACAATCCTAATATGCTCTTTTCAGTCACAACCCTGTAGGTCTGAAATTTGTATGCCTTAAGGATACTAGTAATATTGATAGTAATGACAGGATTTTTTTTTTGGTGGCTAGATGGCCAGCTTGTTTGTGTTAGAGTCAAGAAATGGCATGGTAACACATCAGACTGCCTTTGGCTTCAAAAGAGGGAAGGAGATGGGAGTGAGGACTGGTCTTTCTTGATCACAGGGTTTTTCTCTTCTTGTTTTTGAGATATCTCACTCAGATAAATGGTAAAAACTTCTCAATAGTCTATACTTGTTTGCATGCTCCCACCCTTGGGAGAGCCACACCAAGCAAATTAACTTCACCACAGAGAGGAAAAATCAAAACAAAATAAAACAATTCCATGGAATCCCTTTGGACTCACAGCAACCTTCTAGGACAGGGTGGAACTGTTACTTGAGTTTCAGAGGCTAAAAATCAGGAGGAGCTTTAGAAAGTCCCGCCTTTCTCTTACTGAGCAGTCGGTGGGTTCAAACTGCTGACCTTGTGGTTTGTAGCCCAGCACACTGAACCACCAAGGCACTTGTGAGAGCTGGAAGTAGCTTCAGATTTAAACTTTTGGGAGTCTGATTTTAGGTTTGTCAGGTTTTTTACTCAGGAAGACAGACATGACATTATTGGAAAGTAGTAATTAACTGGGATAATGAATGAAATGGACTAAAGGATTGGGCATTGCTTTCTTGTCATATTTTGGATGGCCTTCCCTCCAGTATGAATGTGTAACTCTTTAATGGTTTCCACATGTAAGATACATATCTGTACCAGGTCGAAGAATTTTAAAAGAATGTCAGTGGTTTAATGATGTCCAACATTCCCTATGAGCTGTTATTGTCTGTGTTAGCTATTAAGCAATTTTTACCAGTTTTTGCTGTCCCTCACCTAACAAAGTGATCTTCCAGGTTAAGGCATTATGATGAGTGATGTGATAACACAATAGACCAGGTGCCCATTAGTTGAAGCCCCCAAATTCTCAAAGCTGAAAATAGTCATTTACTGGAGACCAAATGGACAACACGGGTCCCAACCAAAATGAGAAGATGGATGGAGGAAAGCTAGAGTGGTGCACTGGGACAGCCAGAATGGAAACAATGAGGCCTCCCACATGGAAGATTTTACTGAAAAATATATGTAGAAAATTTAAAGGGGATATAATTTACTGTGTAAACTTTCACCCCAAACTCAATACAATATATATATATTTAAAATTCTAGAAGCTAATAAAGTTTTCTTTTAGCAAAGATGAATGCCTTAATAATTATTCAATAGGTCTTATATTTCTAGACACTGACATTTTTGTGAAAAATAAAACTTTCTATAAACGCCTTTCAAAAATCAATAGAGAAAAGGAGGATATGAAAACAGATGGTTAGCTCATATTTATAATCTCACTGACTTTGATAGTTTGCTGAAAACTGCTATACTCTTTGTAAAGATTGGCAGAAACAGAGCACCAAGCTCGGGAGTAGGAGGTATTCATAGAAGTGAAGAAAGAGAAATGCACCCTGGAACTCTCTTGTCTTTTAAAGACACTCTATTTCATGGAGATATAACCAGTGGGTCACTACTAAACATGGGGTGAACCTTTTATTTTTTTGTATTTTTAAATAAGCTATCTAAATGATCTGATGTGATAGAATGATAAATACTGCTGGTGAAGAAATGGAAATGAAACAACATTATTGTATATGGCACCATGTTTTGTTTTTCCTCAAACCAATTATCAGTGAGTTGGTTCTCACATATGGGGACTCCATGGATGTCAGAGTAGAACCGTGCTTCAAGGCTGGGTTTTTTTTATTTTGATTTTGGGCTCATTGATTTTGAAGTAGATACCAAGGTATGTCTTCTGAGGTGACTGTTGGAGGATTTAAAGCACCAATCTTGCAATTAGCAGTTGACCATATTAACTCTTGCCATGATAGCTTCAGCCTCCCTTGCCCTTCCTCTCTCTCTATCTTTTGTTATGGAATCAGATGGCTTTAGAAACAGTACATTGATTCATAGGTTTACTTCATGGTATTAAGAGAAATTATCAACAATTACAACCAGAGGTGTGAAATGCAGTTCCGAAAACATAAAGAAGAGTTGACTGCTCTTAAAGCTCGGACTCAAATGCACAATATAATTTGATATTCCTTGAAAAATTGCAAGGGTTGTGGGGCACATATTCTGCTCCCTCATAGATAAGGAAATAAAAGTTATGAAAGGTTACGTTTTAGGTAATGTCACTCAGATAGTCATTGGCTGTGTAGGAAGAGAATCTGATGATTTCGTTTCTTAGGCAATGTTCTGTTCATCTCCTCTTATTTCCAACCAGCACTTGTAAGTTGGCACTCACATGTGTGTATACAAATCCTATTTTAAAGAATTATAAAAAACTGTTAATAAATGTGTAATGGTCATTAGCCAATGTGAATATTGACAAGCCAGAATCCCTTCTGTGTTTAAGCTTTTAGAAGGGGATTTTCATCATATTGAGCTAATAGAAATCAGACTTAAGTTCATAGGACCGTGATTTCATTTGTGTTTCCTAAAGCATGGTGAGCTTTGCACAAAACAATTTTCCATCTCTTAAGTCTTGTTAATCCACGTTAAGCTAGTGGAGAGTCAAACAGCATCTCAGCACAATGATCACATACAAACCATCTCTGCTAATCGCTTCAAGGGGATTTTCCTTTGCATAAGCACACTGCACACAGTGGGACATACAGGTGTTCCCTTGCAAAGTTTCCCAAGTTCATTTAAATTCAGCTTGGATTCTGGAACTATTGCTCAGACGTCTCTTCCAAACAATCCTAGGTCCTTTCACAACCTCATCTGGTTTTCTCCTTAGCTTTTAATAACTGAGGAGGTTGAGAATGCTGTTTATTACTCCAAGGATTAATTGTGATTCACATCATTTATTTGTAAAAGGAAACTAACCTGATATTTGATATACTGAGTTTCCAGATGGATCTGAGGATTTTTAGTTGTTGAATTTTCTTAGTTTAGCCAACTAAAAAAAGTCTCTAGTGTTTCTGAAAGCATGTCCATTCTAAATCAGGCATTTGAAGATGTTGAGCATGATTTCGATGAATTTAGTAAGTGCTGAACGGCATCTTTTAGGTGCTTGAGCAAAACACAAGAACTTCTTGAACAATTACAGAAATCGCAAACTGAAAGAAGTTTATCTATTCTAGATTGATACGTTTAATCTGAAAACAAACTAGTCCACATGAAGAAATGGTGTAGGGGCGACATCTTACCTACTTTGACTACACAATGGAAACAGGAAATAATTGCACGTTGTCCAATAATGATTCCCATAAAAGAGTTAAATATGACTCCACCTCCAACTGCCTTAACCAAGCTAACAACCTCCATCTGCTGGATCGCAGAAGACTCTACTGCTCTGCTCTGGTCAATAATCCATTGCAATATCCGCATGCCACTCCAAGACAGTTTTCACAATTGCAAGATTTATCAGAGACGCTCACAGGTTACACAGGATTTCAGATGGAGTTCTGCCAGAAGTGCCTCTGCCTCCTGTACTGCGCAGGCGTTCTCCTGGGGATTCTTCCTTCTTTACAGTAGTAGGATGTCTGTCCGGATTCTGAGAGGGCAGACCGTAAAACTTGCTCCAAGTTAGAGTCCTTTAGCCTTGATGCATGTTCTAACCAGTGGCTGTGCGGGGATTGTACCGATTATGGACAGCCGGTGTCCACAGCAGGAACTTCATCTCACCACGTCATAGG
Organism: Tenrec ecaudatus; assembly: GCF_050624435.1. Classification (NCBI taxonomy): domain Eukaryota; kingdom Metazoa; phylum Chordata; class Mammalia; order Afrosoricida; family Tenrecidae; genus Tenrec; species Tenrec ecaudatus. The sequence goes on along the minus strand of NC_134534.1, from coordinate 124,987,401 downwards.
ATTTCTTTACTATGATGGAAAATAATAATAATAAAAAGAGAGAGCATTGGGTTTAAGAGTGAATTCAAGGATTCAAGTGTGAAAGTTAACTTTACTATAACATTTGTAATGCTCTCAAGGTGGAGGGAAATTTAATGTGTCTCATGATGCTCTTCTACTCCAATCTCTGTAACTCCCAGCAAGTGATTGGGTGAGCCTTTGGAAACAGGGGATGTGTAACACTAATAGAGGCCATTGCTCAGTTTCCATTCGCGCTCTCTTGGTTCTAAGGATGACCATCTTTGAGTCAGAAGGAGAGAGGAAGACCAGTAGCATTGGAAGAGCGCGTTCCAGAACTCCATCTGAAGTGGCAAAGGCTGCGACCAGGAGCTCCAGAGACTATGGGACTGAGGGGCAATGGTCAAATGACAGGGGAAAAAAGGGCATGTGTTTTGTCTCTTTTCTTTGCACAGAGACAGGCAGCTAGTCTCTTGATTTGGGACGCCTCCCTCCACATCTGTATTCCAAACTCACAGCCCCATTCGTGTGTAGAATACTTGGTAGGGCTGTGATGAAAGGTGATTTGGTACACTTTTCCTCCTGTTATGCACAAGTGCATAGAATTAAAATAATAATTTCTAGTTGATTTCATGCTTCTGTAGCTTAATGGTCTCCAATGCTACTAGCAGATCCATTACACATATTTTGTGCAGAAAAGATGTACTGCAGGAAAATGTCAGCTTTTGAATAAAACTGTATCTAAATTTACTCCAAAATGAAATTGAAAAGGAAATTGGAAATATGTCTTTTAGGAGGATTTACTACTCTGTTTTCTGGGTAATTTGATACCATGATATTCATAATGATCAGTGAATCACTAAGGACAATTTTGTTCTCATCTCTGCAACCTGACATCTATTTTCGCTGTATAGTACAGTTGAAGGTATTTCACTGACAGCAGGGGCCTTGATTAAGATGTCGCATTTTATAATGTTATGGTCATGTTCATTGCCTTCTTGAGAATGAAAGACTCAGAATTCTACTACACCTGCATGCTTGGCACTCATCAAAGAGAGGGATCTATACCTCTCAGTAGTACTCGGGAGTCCCAATCCATTTGTTTACATTTTATAGTCCCTATAAATTATTGCTTAGTACTATAAGTGGATTTTGACTTTTAAAGTTTGTAAACCAAAGCTCTAAGATGTATCTTCCATAATGTTTAAGTTTAGTACTAAAACCTGAACCTGATTTTTGATTGCTGTTAATTTAAGAAAGAAGTTAGAGATGATAGAAAGTGAATTATTGGGAACCCAAATGGTAGAGAAGGGGGAGTGGCAGGCCTGGTGGGAAATGATCAAGGGTAAGGTTGCTTAGAGAAGAGGTATACTCTAGCCCAGGTGGCGATGAAGCATGGTAGTAGGGCAGGAGGAAAGTCAAGGGAGATGGAGGAAAGAGCTAGGAGTCAAAGGGCATTCATGGAGGTCTAGATAAAGACATGTACATGCAAATATATATAGGAGGATGGGGAAATAGATCTATGTGTCTATATTTATAGGTCAAGTATTAAGGGGTCGGAAGGACCTTGGGCCTCTACTCAAACACTCCCTCAATGCATGAATACCTTCTTTTATTAAATTGGAACTCTATGATGCTCACTCTCCCGACACAACGGCTGTGCCAAAGTGGGTGAACAAGTAAATGTGGTGAAGAAAGCTGATGGTGCCCGGCTATCAAAAGAGATAGTGACTGGGGTCTTAAAGGCTTGAAGATAAACAAGCGGCCATCTAGCTCAGAAGCAACAAAGTCCACATGGAAGAACACAACAGCCTGTGTGATCGAGTGGTCCCAAAGGGATCAGTTACCAGGCATCAAAGAACAAAAAAATCATATCATTGACTGCACACCTCCATGATAGGATCACTGAAGACAAATGGGTGCATAAGCAAATGTGGTGAAGAAAGCTGATGGTGTCCGGCTATCAAAAGAGATAGTGTCTGGGGTCTTAAAGGCTTGAAGGTGAACAAGCGGCCATCTAGCTCAGAAACAAATAAGCCCACATGGAAGAAGCACACCGGCCAGTGCGATCACGAGGTGCCCAAGGGACCAGGTATAAGGCATCATGCAAAAAAAAAGATATAAGTGTGTGTATGTATGTGTATATATGTGTATATGTATATATGTATATGTATATATGTATATATATATATCATATTAAATGAAGGGGGAAGTGCAGAGTGGAGACCCAAGGCCCAAGTGTTGGCCAATGGAGATCCCCTTGTAGAGGGATTTAGGAGAGGAGATGGGTTAATTAGGGTGTGAGGTAGTATCGATGAAGAACACAGCTTTCCCCCAGATCCTGGATGCTTCCTCCCCCAACTACCATGATCCGAATTCTACCTTGCAGGGCTGGATAGGACAGAGGCTGTACACTGGTACATTTGAGGGCTGGAGGTACAGGGAATCCAGGGTGGATGATACCTTCAGGACCAAGAGTGTGAGGGACGATGCTGGGAGAGTGGAGGGTGAGTGGGTTGGAAAGGGGGAACTGATTACAAGGATCCACATGTGACCTCTTCCCTGGGAGAGGGACAGCAGAGAAGGGGGGAAGGGAGACTCCAGATAGGGCAAGATATGACAAAATAACGAGGTATAAATTACCAAGGGCACATGAGGGAGGGGGAGTGGGGAGGGAGGGGGAAAAAAAAAGAGGACCTGATGCAAGGGGCTTAAGTGGAGAGCAAATGCCTTGAGAATGATTGGGGCAGGGAATGTATGGATGTGCTTTATACAATTGATGTATGTATATGTATGGATTGTGGTAAGAGTTGTATGAATCCCTAATAAAATATAAAAGAAGAAAAGAGAAAAAAATGATTAGGGCAAAGACTGTACAGATGTGTTTTATACAATTGATGTATGTATATGTATGAACTGTGAAAAGAATTGTATGAGCCCCAATAAATTGTTAAAAAAATAAATTAATTAATTAAAAAAAAAGAAAGTGAATTATTGGATTCAATTTTCCATCTTTTTCTGTAAAAAATTGCAATTATTCTAAGAAAAAGTGGTGTGTTTTTCTATCACTTGACTTTTAGCTAGAGCCTGAGATTGTTTGTCCAGTGAGTCATAGGGGTCAGGTCTCAGCATAGACTTTAAAAGGTCTTGTACATTCCCAACAGGTCCTATGTAATCAAGTGAAAAGTTCTTTCCCTATAGCCATGGGACCTACTACTACTACTATTCAGCGAATCACTCAGATCCTCCTTTAGTGGACTAGCCAGATGCCAATAATCTGACCCACGATCACCACCAGGAGCTGTGATTGTTATTAAGGGCATAACAGTTGGCTAATTAAAAATATATCAGAAATATTTTGAAATAACTAAATGTCAGTGTTCATTAATGACTACTTTAATGTAAACAAGTAAAATGCTCAAGTTGGATGTAACTTTTTAAATTTTAGCGGACTTATTTACGCAATGACATTTAAATCTAGGGATGCTGGTAACAAATCTTTTGAATCAAACAATCTTAAAAATTTTTTTAGATTCAGGAACTTAAGTGATATTACTGATTTGACCAATTAAGAAACAAGGCAGGCTATTAAAGTGAACTCAGAGTAACTTCATGACTTTCTGGTATTTGAAATACATGCTTTAGATTGAGGTGCTTATTTGAAGACTGTGTTATACATTATGACTAGAATAAGCAGCAGGGGATTTATGAATGGGGTTGAATAACTTATAAAATCAGTAGGACGTTTGAAGAAAAATACTAGCTGGAGAGTCCAGGAATTACTACCACCTGCACTCACTCAAAGATGTCCCAAGGGAGTCACAATCTGTGCCCTGGCCAGGAAGTTACTGTCAGGAAGGCCAGTTCCAGAACGGTCCAACACAAATGAAGAAAACTCTCAGTAACACAGCTGCCTCTTCGCCCACCTCTTAGGTTTGAATCAGAGTCTCCTGCTAATGTGTCTGATTCATTGCACCTACAACAAGAATAAAGATATATATATATGTATGTATGTATACTGGAGGGCCTAAAATGGCTCAGGCCCTGGCTTAGACAGTAGGGAGACAACAGGAATCCGGGAAGACAGCAGTCTCTATCGTCACAGGGCTCCCCTTCCGGAGCGGCAAGCCAATGAAGTAGATGTCAAATACACAGCATATCGGGGAGTGACAAGCCCTTCAGGGAAATAAAGAAAGGGAACGTTGAATAGGAAGTGCTACTTCTGAGGAGATATACTTTCTATAGGATGATCAGGACAAGTCTCACTGTAGAAGTGGCAGCTGAGCAAAGTCCCATAAGCGGGGCAGTGGTGAGTCATGGAGACATCAGGAAGATACGCATCCCAAGAAGTCAAGAGGCCCCAAGCAGCTTCAAAGGCCCCAGTGGTGGGTGGTGGTTTTTAGACATGGAGTGTCTATGGAACTGGTAGAAGACCAAAATAAAGTGAGAAAGTACCAGAGGAGTACTGGAGAACCAGATGGCTTGAGTCCCCAGTAGACATGATAAGGTCCTTTGTCTTACCCAGAGGGAGATGGGAAGCCACTGGAGGGTTTGACTCAATGATTGAAGTGAGCTGTCAACTTTAAAATCATCCTGACTTTACTTCTGAGCATAGACTTTTTGGAATCAAGAACAGAAGTTATAGTAATAAGAGGACATATTCTTTCTAGTAAAATTGATTCTGGTAGAACTGTAAGGAATTAGCCTTATTTGTTAAAGAGGAAAAAACACCAAATGGTTGGAATTAAGAAGCATAAATATATAGATTTCTACATGAGAATAATGTTCTAGTGTTGTTAAAAGAAATAAAAGTTAAGATCTATCTTTGCAAAATGTTCACAAAATCCTGGCAATCATTGTTGACCACTTAACAGAGATTGCCAATGTTGTCCTGGAAGAAAGCCTATATTGCAATGACTTTATAGTTCAGTTTGATCTCTTTTCCCCTTCCTTTCAGTTACAGTAAACAGACAGCTAGATGAAAACTGCACGATGTAATAATGCAATTGGGTGTCTCCTTCGACTCTCAGAGTAGGAATGTCTTCACAGTCTGTTCCAGGAAGAGACTCGAGAGACATTGCCACCGAGGTCCTTTCTCCATCGCACACTTCTGCTTCCCATTTGTTTGCAGAGCACTGGAGCACTTGCAACGCTTGTTCTGTTCCTGCTTGGAATCCTTTAGAAGAAACCAGCGTTCTCTTTCTACTAGGGATTAAATGGTGCAACCCCAAATAACTCCTATAAGTATGGATACAACTCTGCTGAGGGTTCTCTTTGCTCAGCTCATACGGTCATGGCAGTGGAAGGTGCACCTTAAAGCGGATCGGTTCTGAGACCTAGAAAGTGACTTGGCACAGAACAGAGCAAGTACAAGCAGGAAAGACCAACGTCAGGTGACCGTTGGTGAGGAACCAAAGAAGCCAGGGTTATGCAAGCCGAGGCAAGCACCTTGCCCAGAGCGCACAGAAAGTGAGTCTTCTCTAGAGCTGTTTTTCTGAATCCAGATGTCTAGTAGCCTAAACTGTGAGAAAATATATTTGTTGTTCAGTAAATCAGCCACATGTGGGATTGCCAACAAAAAAAGCTGGCAGAGCCAGGCCAAAATACTCCAACACGTGCTTTTGGTAAGGAGAAAAGTTTTATTTATGAGATTGAAGGCACATAGGAGGCCAAGGAATGGACTCCCACCCTCTCCCCTAACGAAGAACACCAAAACTCACTGCCATGGAGTCAGTGCTGACTCATAGTGTCCCCCGTGGGTTTCCGAGACTGTAGCTGTTGACGAGAGTAGAAAGCCCAGTCTGTCTCCCATGGAGCTGCTGGTGGTTTTGAACTGCCAACCATGTGGATCACATCCCAACCATTAAACAGAACACCACCAAGACTGCTGCTAACAAAGAAAGGAGGGGATTTTTCCAAAACAAGGGAAGAGGATTGAGAAAGGAACAGTAATAATCTTGTAACGAAATTGCAGTGGGTCTTCTTCCTTATGCTGCTTTCTGCTCCGATGGCTCATGGGTGGTGGGCCTTGAGCTTCACATGGTGACAGGACGATGGAATGGTTCATCTTGCTCTTCTCTGGGACTCAAAAGAACAAGCTTTGTTCTGGTTGCTCTTTCATAAGCACTCGTGTTCTGTGGCCTGAAATCGTAAGCTATTCATTTGTTGTAATTCTCACTGCGAAAGAAACTAAAACTGCAAGGCAACTGAAACAAACCATACTACAATCATAACGAGCTTAAGAATTCAAGTCACTCTTCATTTATTTCTGGATGAATATATTAATATTTCCCCTTCACTTAATTTATTTCAGTAAGAATTTCATTAATCACTTACTTCTAAAGGGAAACAGCAAATGCAACTTAAATCTCCATGACTTCTAACAAAATTGAGAAGCCAAAATGGGAAGGCAAGCAAGATGCATGAGGATCCAGCAGTTCACTGAGGATAGATGATAAATCAGTATTTCTATTACAGCATCACTAAGAGATGAAGATACTTTCCTAAATGCCTAAACACATACATGTGGCATCTCATTGACCTTGGTCATGAACTAGTCACAAAGGCCTGAACGAGACTGCATCATACGTTGTTCTCATGAAACCTCACACCTAAAGACGAGACACACACAGAAGACGAGAGAAGGCTGGGTTGTCACAGCACTGTGAACAGATGGCAGAAAGGATGCAAAATGACTAAAAGAGAGTACAAATATCTCTGGGGTCTTTTCCCTTTTAGCCATTTATTTATTCTCTCACCTTGGATATGTTCCCATTTCCTAATCTCTCTGTCTTTATTTAATAATTGAGGGTGAAATGGCTCTCAGGATTTCTGAACAGTAATTGTTTTTTTGTTCCTGAACAGTAAAATAGGTTCACGATGAAGTAGAAACTTAATAATGGGATTCTTCCTCAAAAGAGCCTATTTCATCATCTACTATTGTTCTTCAATTCACACTTGTCAGCTGCTCCATGGTAGAGAGAGGTGGCACTGGCTTCTGCAAAGATCTATGACCTGGGAAACCCTGGGGGACAGTTCTACTTTATCCTAAAATCTGATCTGAGGATCAACTCGTAGTGGTTTAGGTTTTTATTGAATGATTGGGCTTTGCCTACAATCCACACCAAGTAGTTATTGTTGAATTAGAAGTGGGTGAAGGGAGACATCATCTGTCAGTGTAAGACATGAAAAAGTAATAGTGATTTATAAATTATCAAGGGTTCATGAGCGAGAGAAGATGGGGAAGGGAGGGGAAAAATGAGAAGCTGATACCAAAGGCTCACGTAGAGAGAAAATATTTTGAAAATGATGATGACAACAAATGTACAAATGTGTTTGACCCAATGGATGTATGTATGGATTGTGATGAGTTATAAGTGCCCCCAGTAAAATGATTAAAAATGAAGTTGAATTTTCTTTGCTTCATAAATACTGTCACTGACCTATTGAACACTGTCAGGTTTATTGAAAGGAGTTCAAAACCTTTTCTATAAAAGTATTGCAAAAACAAACAAACAAAACCGTGTGTTATTACTTGTTTTTAGACGAGAGAGGCTAGGTCAGCCTATCAGTTATCGGGGATTTCATATTACTGTTTAAGCTCATTTTGATTTTAGTGTTTATTTCTAGGTCACTCAAATGGTTTCCATTTCTAACACTGTTACATTGGGAAGATTCACACAGAATATGCCTTAGGATGTCTTCCCAAATAATAGAACCTGGGACAAGGAATTGAGTGCAAGTAATTCCTTGGGAGATGGTTCAATAAAGACACGGCAAGAGGAGTGAAGTGCCACAGGGAAGGGAAGGCAGCCAATTAAGCACGCACATATTTCAAGCAAGCTCACCCTGAGGATAAAAGCTTACCACCTCCAAGGGAACTCTGGGACACAGCACAAGACACAGCACCAGCTCAGCATTAATCTATCTGCTGGATAAGAGAGCTATCCGCCAACTTTTAGGCATTTTACACCAACTCTTATGAGGCAAGGCAGAGGAGCCCTGGTGGTATCGTGGTTACGAGTTGGTTGCTAACCACAAGGTCCACTGTTGGAAACCACCAGCCTCTCTTTGGAAGAAGGTTGGGGGTTTCTTCTCCAGGTAACAGACAGTTACCCTCTCAGAAACTCACAGGGGCAGTTCTGTCCTGTCCTGTATGGTCACTATGGGTCGGGATCGACTGGATGGAAGTTTGGTTTTTGGTCTTATAAGGCACTAGTTGAAGGTTGCTTCCAGAGAGTGCTAATTCTCTCATGCTTGTTATTCGTTCCTCTCATGCCAAAATGGGCTCCGGTGGCAAGAAAATCCCTCAGAGCAACAGTTGAGAGTTCAGCCAGTGAGGCATTTAAGATTGGGGGATATGACTGATCTACAGATAGCATCTACTGCATATTTTTCTTATTTTAAGATCTATTTATTTGTGGCTGCTACATATTTTTCTTGTTTTAAGATCTATTTATTTGTGAAAATGGACTTAGAAGAATGAAAAATTTCCAGGAATTTTTGAAGTCCCATTGCATAGTCAGTGCTCCTAGCTTACCAGTCATATATAGTTGCAGATTTCAAATTCTATATGTGATCTTGCTAAATGTAAACCTGATTTTTATGTTATGTAGTCTGGGATACAAAATAAAAAGCAATTGAATGTAAGAAGAGAAGTAACCATCTGTTACATATATTTTAAATGCCATTCACTCTCAGAGAAGAAGGCAGTCGTGAGTATTTTGGCAGGGACATGCATATTGAAGGCTGAAGTCAAAATCAAGTTTGAGGAACTGAGAAGAATCAAGAAACAGTAAAGGGGATTCTTGAGAGTTTACTGAGCAACAGGTGGGAAGTGGGCAAACGGGGCTTAAAAAGAGATTGGTTGGACAAAGTTGCTTAATGTTTAACAGGGTCTGGAATTATCTAGGGTATAGGGCTTAAAAGGTTAGAAAAAAATGAGCCTAGAGAGTGATTTTAAATGAATCTATCCTGACAACCTACCGGATGTCTCAGTCTGTCATGAAGATTTTTAACCAGTGCTCCAAAAATCCACACAGCCCCTAAAAGTATTTTTAAAACATACTAAATGTTATATATATATATATGAAGAGAACTCAATAATCCCATCGGATTGCAAGAAAAAAAAAAACTAATAAGCCCCAGGAAGGACAAGAACGCATATCGTGTGTGTGTGGGGGGGATGAAACGCTTTCAGAGACATGCTGACCACAAGGTGACCAACTATAGGCAACTGAGGGAGCGAGAGGGCTGAACTTGTGATGGTGCTTTGGTCTGAGTGAGGCCTGATAGAGCAAAAGGCCCATTTGATTCACATTGCCACAGAACAGATACCGTCAGCCCCAGAGCCTCCTTTGTTCATTCTTAGTTACAGGCACTTTAGGAACGTCAACCAATGGAAGGCACATTCAGAAGACACGTGTGCCAGTATGTTTCCAGATTGAGCTTTCCTAATACGAAAACCACGCTACCTTTAGTCTATGCGCATTTGAAATGTGGCTAGTGCCCCATTCAGAAATAACAATATTTAAAATCTAATGGGTTAAATTGAGCATATTATTACATTAATTTTACCTATTTTCCGTTACTTTTTAATGAAGCTACTAAAACCACAACTAAGCCACTGCCCTCAAATCTCTTTAGACTCCCAGCAACCCCCTGTGAGGTTTCTGCGATTGTAACTCTTCATGGGAGTAAACCTCATCTTTCTCCCACATAGCTACCATTGAATGGAACAGAAGACCTTGTAGTTAGCAACCTAATGCCTAACCCACTACCACCTGGGCTCCTATTGAAGTTACTGGAACACTTTCAATTAAATTAAATATCTGATATATGGCTTGAAATATATTGCTTCTAGCTAATGCTATTCTGAAACCAAATACTCTTCTTAAACCGTAGAGTCGATTGTATCTTTCTCGTGAGGAGCAACTTGTGTGTTGGCCTTGTGATGATCAGCCCAGTACTTAAACCACGGTGGCACCAGCATTCTTTAAGGCTCTGCTAGATACAGACCCTTCAAGACCGTCCAGCGTGGTGGAAGAAACTAGATAAGCAAGAAGGACTATACTGAGTGAATAGAGTGGGTAGCACAGACGAAGAGACATAGATTCGGGCGGAAGGGGTTGGGTCTGTTGCAGTGCGAGACTGCCATTGCCAACAAGTTCAAGGCAGGTCTCGTTAAAGGAGATCACATTTGGGGCGATTCATGGAGATGTGGGGAAGAGTCGCAGAAGTAGGAAGAGTAAGCACAAAGATTTAATGTGGAAGCTTGCGTCCCTTATTTGAAGGAAAATAAAGAGGCCAAGTGGGCTGGAGGAGAGTGGGAACTGATGGAGCGGAGTTATGAGTCCCGAGGAGCCCTAGTGGTGTGTGGATTACATGATGGGCTGCTAACCATAAGATGAGCAGCTCAACCTTAACAGCTGCTCAGTGGGAGAAAGAAGAGGCTTCTTGCCCCTGTAAAGATTTACAGCCTAAGGGACCCCGGGGGCAGTTCCACTCTGTCTTATCAGGTTGTACTTTGAGTCAGAATTGATTCACTGGCAATAAGGTTGATTTTCATTTGAGTGGAGAGTCCCTGGGTGGTGCAAACAGTAAAATGCGCAGCTAGTAACAGCAAGGTTGGCTGTTCAAATACATTCAGATGTGCTTTCGAATGAAGCCCTGGCAACCTGCTTCTGAAAAATCAGTTAGACTTTGCTACATACAGATGGGTCCACCCCGAATCAGAATTGACTCAAGGGCAACAAGGGACTCTTAGTAGCGAATGAGGTCAGACCTGGATAGATGATGTAGACCATGTAAATAGCCTTGGACATGGACTCCAAGTGAAAGTGAACCCCAGTGGAGTGTTTTGAAAATAGAAAATGCTCCAATTTCACTTACATTTTAAGTGGATTTCTCTGGCTGGCACATTGAGAAAATATTTTAGAGAGGCAAAGACAGATGCAGTCAGACCAGTTTGCTGGCTGCTGTGAGGATCCAGGTGGGAAGAGAGGGGTATGCATACTGAGAAAGGGTCAGGTCTCTAAACACTTTTAACTCACAGGGAAAATATTTGCATACCTTCAAGCTTAGGACAAACTAGGCAAAACGTGGAGTAACAGTAGATTTCCCTGCCACACTAGGATAGATTTATTTTTTGATCCACTTATATTAAAGGTCTGCACCCGGTTCTTTTTATCCTCACATAAGCTCTGAGCTATTTCTATGCTACTTACATAGGCTCAGGTTTTCACTGGCAACAGTTCTCCTTAGGAGTCCAGTCAGGAGCTTTGCCTATTTGGCAATCAGATATGCATTTCCTGTTTGGTGTCTTTTTAGTAATTCTATTTTCCCCAAACTTCAGGTGGAAGATGATAATAAATGTTTGTTCAGCAGCAACTGGTCCCAGATTGTTATCCTGTTGTGCACATATTTTATTTATTCATCTCCATTTTAAAACCTTTTTTGGTAGCCTATCATTTTCTCTAGACATTCTATGTGAAAGAAGAATGTGTGCTACTTAATCTGTTCCCTTCAAGTTTCTCTTGCTGAATTAAGTACAATTGTATTTATACAAAAGACCTCACACAACCTGCTGTGCAGCATTGCCAATTTAAATAAGAATTTGAAACTTGAAGAAAAGATCTTCCAACATTGCATACTGTTAGGGCAAATGCTCCGCTTGTTAATGTGTCTTCGCGGGGGAGTCTTTACTGTTGACTTTGTGCTGAAAGGGTACATTGCTTTCAGAAGAATTAATCTGGTGGTAGATTTGAAAGGGGCAGGGGAAAAAGAAAGAAGACCCCATCTGAGAGAGTGTACTACATCAACACACTTCGCATCTCTTAATATGTGTGATATGTTTGTTTTTTTTTAAGTTGGACCTTCATGTTCTGTTTAAGCTCATTTCAGCTGGGTACCAAACGTTATTTTATAATTATATTACAGAGAGCAGTATTACAGTATTACGATGAATTTAGTACCCCATGCCTTTGTGAATGCCTCAATCGTTCACAGCTATTAGGATATACCACCAAAATAAACCAGTAAATAAAAACAAACTCTTTTTGACTCTAATAGTTTGCCTTTTGGAGATAGAATTGAATAGTTTGATCTCAATACAACTAAATTCTCTGACTTCATAACTGTTGTTTCTTGTTCAAATATTCAATACCACTAAGCTACTGTTTCTCAATTACAGAAGTAGAAAGCCCTACCTTATCATGTTGTCAGGAGTATAAAGAGAAATACTTATTGCATTAGTTTTCTATAGCTGCATAAAAACTGTCACAACTTTAATGTTTTAATACATCACCATGTATGATCTCATAGTTCTATAGAAGTGAGAAGCTAGGGTAGGCTCTAAGATACGCTGCTCAAGGTCTCACAAGGTTGACTTTAAGGTGTCAGGTGTTAGCTATCTTGAGCTATGATCTAAGCAGGCGTCCTCAAACTATGGCCCGTGGGCCACATGCGGCCTGCCAAGGACATTTATCCGCCCCGCCTGGTGTTTTTGCACCGTCTGTTTTTTTACTTCAAAATAAGATACGTTCAGTGTCCATAGGAATTTGTTGATAATTTTATCTTGAAAACTATTGTCCTGCCCTCCAATAGGTCTGAGGGACAGTGAACTGGCCCCCAGTTTAAAAAGTTTGAGAACCCCTAACAGCTCTGGGAGAATCCTGCGTCTGTTCGGCTGTTGGCAGAGTTTGGTGGTATGGCTCTCACTGATGGTCATCAAGTCGAGTCCGACTCATACTGGATAGGATGGAGTGGAAATGCCACTGAGGGTTACTGAGACTAACTCAGGGAAGCAGAAAGTCCCATCTTTCTCCTGAGGTGGATGGTTTCGACTGCAGACGGTTCTGTTAGTAACCCAAATCATAAGGTCTTATTTTCTTGCTGGGTGTCAGAATAGGGTCATTCTTGATATATACAGGCCACTTATATGCCTTGTCTTATGTCCCCCTACATCTTCAAAGGGAGTAATGCCTCTGAGTAGCCTGATGTATGTGATTATTTTTGTCTTTGTAATTTCCCTGACTTCCCACTCTGCACCATCTCCTTGACTTCCTTTTTATTTATGCCTCTTAGAGCTCATCTGATGACATTGGACTCACCTGGATAATCAACCCTAATAGCTACTCGAAGGTCTGTCATTTCACAATCTTCATTATATCTGCCAAGTCCAATTTGCCATGTTGAATATTCATGTTATATTGTCAAGAAGCGGAGGCCTTGGGCGCTATAATCCTAGCTCTTGCAGTATGAACGAAGTCCCTGGGAGGTGTGAATGGTTAACATGCACAGTTGTTCACCAACAGCTGGTAGTTCAAGTCCACTTCAAGGAGCATGAGAAGAAAGGTCTGAAGATCTACTTACGCAAAGGACGTAGTGAAGGGCTTGACACAGTGAATAGTGAATGTTAGTTGTTTGCAGCTTCAGTGAGGACAACGCCCTATGACTTCTAATAACTGTACTACTTTGAAGTCAAGTCCAAGGCACGTTTCTCTAGTTGTGTTTAAGACGCCTTGAAGTTGAGTGACACAAAAGTATTTCAATGACAACTAAATTCACCAGAAACTGGGAGTCTAAAATCAGAGAGCCGGGTTTAATCCTTATACAAGGGAGGTTCAGAAAGTTTCAGTATCTTTGAGTTCTAATTTCCATGAACTTTTTGAATCACCCTTACGTTTTCTGAGCGTCACAGATGCTGGAATTCAGCAGACTGGTGATCAGACTGAATCTGCTCGGCGTTGAGGGAAACTGCATTTCTGAATGCAGCACCTAGGCTAGAAATGGTTGGATCAACATGACGGGAGACACTGGAATGGTAACAGCCATTGTCGCTTATATAGCAAAGAAACAGAGCATTTCTCTCCAGTTGTCACCCTGGAGAGAAAAGGGCACCCAAAGGAGACCAATCAGGGGACAGTGGAAATGAAGGCTTGCAGAGTGCTACCCTAGATGGAGAGGGGTAAGGGTAAGATCAGTGTGTGCATTGAAGCCACATGGATTAATTGGATGTTTATTAGTACTGTGATATTGAAAGACACATAGCACCTGGAAAAATGTAGAGCAAGCATTTATGAGAGAGAGAGAGAGAGAGAGAGAGAGAGAGAGAGAGAGAGAGAGAGAGAGAGAGAGAGAGAGAGAGAGAATCTTTAGACAGTAATAATACAGCAGATTAGGTTGATACCATCCTGTATCCTGTCATCTCCCCCCGTCCTGCTGCATGTTGTTAGATGCCATAGAGTTACTTCCAACTCAGAGCAATCCTATTGACAGCAGGTTTTCCCACCTGGCTGCAGTTGACATTTTGGTATGGATGATGCTTTGTTGTGGGAATTGCCCTGTGCATTGTGGACGTGACCATCCACATCAACCATATTAATGTATGCTATCCTGCTGCATAGTCGCTCAGAAAAGAATCCTCACTGCCTTCAATCAAGCCAATTCATAGTGACTATGAGGGGTAACCCCTTAACTGCACTGGTGGAGTGGAGCTCTCATGGTACACATGTTCCCCCTCAGAGAGCATCAAGCAACTCCCTTTGAGTCAGTGCATCCAGTGGCGGTGCCTGGGACGGTTCTCTCTGGTCAGAGATATTTTTGTACAAGCAGTTTCACTTTAACCTCATTTTTTTATGATGACTGATTTAAGAGAACAATGTGTGGTGTGAACTGTTGTTTCCTGCTCAGGAAAAATGCCACAGAAACTGTTGTGATGTTGAACACAGCTTACAAGGACAATACTACGGGAAAAACTCAAGTGTATGAATGATTTTCTTGTTTCAAAAAAGGTGAAATGTTGATTGATTACAAACCTCGTTCTGCATGTCCATCAACTTCCCAAACAGTTGAAAATGTCAACTTGTAGTGCATTTGGGGTTTGTTCCACCAGGCCAGACTATTAATCAAGCTTTCTATTTAGATGTTCTGAAGAGATTGTGTAATGGTGTGTGACAAAAAAGGCCTGATTTGTGGCAGACAGGTGACTGCTTTTGCCACTAGGACAATGCACCTGCTCACACAGCCATCTCAGTATGCTATTTTTAAAATTTAAAAATGGCAAACTTGTTTTATTAAAAATATTTTTGACAAAGTGCTGGAAAAATAAAAGGATTCACAAACTGAACATTGGTCTTACATAAACTCATAATTTATGAAAGCACAAATATACAATCATAGTATTTTTAATGGGAATACCAATATCTCTTTTTAAAACTTTAATCGTTTTATTGGGTTCTCATACAGCTCTTATAACAATCCATGCATAAACTGTATCAAGCCTGTTGTACGTATGTTGACATCATCGTTTCCAAAACATTTTCTTTCTGCTTGTGCACTTAGTATCAGCTCCCTTTTTTGCCATCCCTCCCCTCCCCTCCCACGCTCGCGAACACTTGCGATTTACATATTATTTTTATATTCATCTTTACACTGGCCCCTATCTCCCCTCACTCATGTTTCTGTTGTTCATCCCCCTGGGGGTGGATTGGGGTGTTGTAAGTCGATCATTGAGGCAGTTTCCCTCTTTGTCCCCTTTCTCCCCCAACCTTCCCCTACCCTCATGGTATTGCTACTCTCATTCATGATCCTGAGGGATTTATCTGTCCCGGATTCTCTGTGTCAAGAGCTCTTATCGGTACCAGTGTATATGCTCTGGTCTAGCCAAATTTGTAAGATAGAACTGGGGTCATGATAGTGGGCAAAGGAAGCATTAAAGAACTAGGGGAATGTTATGTGTTTCCTGGGTACTGTACTGCACACTGGCTGGCTGGACTCTTCCTTGTGACCCTTCTTTGAGGGGATGTCCAACTGCCTACAGATAGACTTTGGGTCTTCATTCCAAGCCCCTCTCATTTGCATTAAAATGGTTGTTTGGTTTGGGTCTTCTGAAGCCTGAGACCTGATCCCATCTATACCTTGTGATCACAAGGGTTGGTGTGCTTCTTCCATGTGGAAGAAGATTCTAGATACTATATCTTGTAATAGCCAGGCACCAACAGGTTTCTTCACCACATTAGCTTATGCACCCATTTTGCCTTCAGCAACCATGCTGGGATGGTGAGCATCAGGTTATTAGAACAAAGTGTTCTTGTATTGAGGGAGGACTTGAGGCCCAATGTCCATCTGCTACCTTAATTCTAAACCTATAAATATATGTAAATAGACCTAATCCCTATCACTACATATTAATATACTTACATATGTACATGCCTATGTTTATACTTCTATAAATGTATTTTGCCTCCTAGTTCTTTCCTCTATTTCCTTTTGCTCTCTCCCTGTCCCTCTATCATGTTCGACCTTCATTTGGCTCTCAGTAATTCCTCTCAGCTACATTGCACTTGATCAAACCCCACCAGGCATTCTATGCCCTCCTCTTCATCTATTTTTAGATCTCTAGTGTTCCCTTATCCCTGGGTTTGTTGGCTCATCCCTCCCTTTCCTCCACCTCTTACTCTCCCCTGTCCCCTTTGTTCCCGCTGTTTTCTCCTCTGGATTGTTTATCCTGCCTGTCTTATATAGATAGACATAGGGGGGAAAAAAACAAAAGAAAAGAAGCAAACAAAAAGAAAACAACAAAAAAGCTTATGAGTAGTTCCTGGTTTGTCTGATGACTGTTATGAATTTTTTCTGATCAGGCCTGATGCAGTGGCAACCTCTGACCCCTGAGTCTTAAGTCAATTTTTAGAATTCCTTGGATCACAATTCCCACACTGTGTCTCCAGTGTTGTCCCTGTGAAGGGGATGTTGTGTCCTGTGGTGAGGCCGACCCTCTGGTCCTCTCTGTGCTTTGGCTGCTCCAAGCGAAAATGTTGTCCTGGAAGCTTGATGGGCCAGGATTCCGCTCTCTCGCTGCCTCTTTCTCCCTTTTAGTGTGCTCCCGTGCGGTCTGAGGAGACCTGCTACTCTCTTGGGGCTGTATCTTCAGTGCTGTCCTCTGTAGCTCATTCTGGGGAAGAGGAATGATGAAGCTGGGTTAGGGGCCTGTCCCACAGAATGCTGTTAGTGCACGGCTAGTTTTTGGCAAAAAACAGCACGCCTCTCTAGCTCCTCTCACCTTACTCATCTGACCTTGCTCTGTGTGACTTCTTTTTGTTTCTGTGAGTAAAGAGGGACAAAAAAAGACTGCGATTTGATGACATAGAAGAGGTGAAGAAAAAAATGGGGGAGGTTTTGTCAGCTATCCAAACAGATGAATATGGAACATGTTTCCAAGAAAAATTCACAGATTTGACAAATGTATTAAATGTAATGGAGAGTACTTTGAAGGTGATATGGTTGTTTGGGGTTAATTTATAAACACAGATTTTCAATTTAAATTCTGGGGGTTTGGGCTACCCCATCATATGAGACAGGGTAGAATTGCCCCCTGTGAGTTTCTGAGACTGTAACAGTTTATGGTAGTGGAGAACTCTGTCGTTCTCCCTCCTGTACTCACTAGATGATAGTAATACCATATGCCCTTTCCTTTCCCCATGTAGACACTCACAGTAGATTTAAACTCACTGCTATTGAGTGAATCCGACTCACAGGGGTCCTCTAAAATAAAGTCAAACTTCACCTTAGGGTTACTCTGGCTTTACACCTTTTACCAGTACTGAAAGCCTCATCTTTCTACACGGAGGCAGCTGCTGTGCTGGAACTTCTGACCTTGTGGTTAGCAGTACAGTACGTAAATGACTGCACCAGGAGGGCTCCTTATTGAAGTCCCAGGGCTCTGTTAGTTATACCTAGGGAGCCGCAGGAAGTCCTGGTGTCACGATGACTAGATACGCTACTACTAAACAGAAGGTTGGCCGTTGGAATTCACCTGCTGACCTGATCATGCAACAATGTACAGCAGTGGAAACCCCAGTGAGCAGTTCTACACTGTCCTTCAGGGTCAAAGTCAACCTAACTCCATGCAGAACAGCAAAAGCCCCTGGTTGAGAGTCATTACCTTAGACCAGTGGTTCATACATTTGACTGTAAATCACAAGCCGCTGGTGGGCTTAGTAAGCAGGCGTGGCTGGGCCTCAGCTCCAGTTTCAGATCGTCGGTTTGGGGTACTGCATGGGCATTTGCATTCTTAAAACAATTTCGCTCGATGCTAAGGCTGGCCCAGGGCAGGTACTTTGAGGACCACTGCCGCAGGAGCCAGTTTCTTGTTCACATTTCTCTCTCTCTCTGGGGCCTTTTTCCAGGGCCCCATGTTGTTGCTGTTGTAGGTGCCCTCAAGTCGGTTCCGGGTCACAGTGACCCGACGGGCAACAGACGGGACCACTGCCCGGTCCTGCATCGGCCTCACAATGTCTCCTCTGCTTGAGCCCATTATGGTAGCCATGGCGTCCACCATCTCTGTGAGGGCCTTCCTCCCTTTCACTGCCCGTGGTGTCCCTTTCCAGTGGCTGGGTTCTCCTGATAACATGTCCAGAATATGCAAGATGACGTGTTCTAAGGAGCACTATGTCCGTACGTCTTCCATGACAGATCAGTTTGTCCTTTTAACAGTCCATGGTGCTTTTAATATTCTCCCCAGCACCGCCATTCAAATACATTGGTTCTTCCCTCGCTTCCTTATTCAGTGTCCACCTTTGACATGCATATGGGGCAATGGAAAATACCCCAGCCTGGGTCAGGTCAGCAATAATCCGCAAAGTAAGATCCTTACTTCTCAGTTCCCTAGCGAGGTCTTACGAGGCACATTTACCTAGTGCACCCATCCACAAGGAAGGCACAAAGCGTCGTGGACTAGATGATATGGGGAGCAGTGTGCAAACAATCAGGAAGTAGAGTTGGGGAATAATGGTCCAGGCTTCTCACCTCCCAGCTGGGACAAAGCTCAAGCATATTCATGCAAGTTTCCCAGAGATCCCAGCAGGTGTAAGCTCCAGGGACAGAGAGAAGCAGTCTATCTTCAGCAGTAAAACCTGCACGGTCTTTCCTCCTGCATTGGTTTCACTTACTAAACTCCAATCGCGCTTCCTGGGAACCGCATTCCTAATAAACTGTGTACACTCAAACCCTTATCTCAGGATGCTTTTCTGGGAGAAGCCAAATTGAGTGATATAGCCTATCTATAATTCCTAGTTAGTTTATGAGAAACATATTATAAATGTGTAGTGGTTTTTATGCCTTGAGCCCAGACTTCTCAACGGTGGGCAGTTTGTTTCTCTTTGCTGTGAGATGTTGGCTACATCTGGATCCCTTGTTGGTTGTCAAAGAGTGAGTAGGTGCGATGGACCTTTGGTAGGGAGAGAAGAGGGAAGGTGGCAAACGATGTGCAAAGTACAGGGAAGCCCTGCGACAAAAGACTATCCGGCCCTTCTCAAGACGGGTGGGCACAGTGGCTGCAACAATGGGCTCAAGGATCAGAACAGCTGTGAGGCCGGCTCAGGATCAGGCAGTGTTTCCTTGTGCTGGACTGAGTATCGTCGTCATGATTTGGAATGGATCTGACAGCACCTAACAAGAACAACAAAATATTAGTGATGTTTTGGTAAAAAGAAAAAAAAATAACCCCGAAACTTGAACCCTAAAATATCTATGGAAGGAGCATACTCAAAAGTATGTGTTTATCCAACTCAGAATGTTAAGCATGAGTCTCAGGTTTAGAAACCTGTCAGATGCTGAAGTTGTAGACATTCGTCTTCCTGAGAAATAATCAACACATTTATTCCATGATACACTTTCCTTATTGTGTCATTTGTGATAACCCTAGGTTAACTTCAATAAGATCTTTGACCTCTTCACTTCCCACGGATAAATGTTCTGCTGACACGGGTAAAATATTGAGCCAGGGAAAATGTAGCTAATTTCTGAGTAGTTACTTTAGAAAGTTTTGCCTTTCCTCTCTGGAATCCCCACCCACCCAACCACCCACCAAGGAAGGTAACCAGGTGCTTACTAAGTGTGGAAAAGTGCATCCAGTGTAGTGTATTATACCACCGAATGTGTGTCTCAGATGTCATCTGGGAGATTGGAAAGAAATCGCCAGGTTATTTCCACAGAAGTATCAAATTAATTTGGGGTAGGAGATTGAATTGCCTCTGCACAACTGGAAATTGGCATATTTAGATAACTGCTGCGTCATCTTCTCATATCATTATGATTCAGAGATGACTCCAGGATTTCAGACACATGGAGTATTTTTCTGAGTGTAAGCATTTAAAATGTTGATTGGTCACCAAAACGATGAAATCAATCCATAGGATAAACAAATAACCATGATAAATGTGTAATGAAAGATAACTGGAAAAAAAGAGTTAAATCTCTAAGAAGAGTTAAGTGTTGTGTGTTTCTGTTTGAATTTTAAGCAGGAGCATTAGAGATAATTACACTAACCTGTGGGTCATTGATCTGAAAAAGGAGAAGGAGAAGGAATTCAATGATGATAATAGCCAAGTTAAAGATAAGTTTTTAAATGCAAAAATCACTGAAGTGCTCTTAACATTTCCTGATAAAATTAAAATGTACTCACTAGGGTAGGAAGGAGCTCTGGCTGCATAGTGGATTCACAAGTGGAAGGTCAGCAGTTCAAAACTACCAGAAACTCTGAGAAACTACCAGAAACTCTGCTCTAATAAATAATATTTTGAATCTTGGAAACCAACCGAGTCAGTTCTATTCTGTCCTATAAGGCCGCTATGTGTCAGAATCGACTAAATAGAAGTCAGTTGGTTTGTTTTATTTTTTAATAGTTGTAATTTCTCAAAAATATTTTAAATAAAAGCTGATCATCCCAATTTTAAAAATTTAATATTGAATTGTCTTCAGTTCAATTGGTATCCATGTTTCAGTAATCACAGTCACCTTAGATTTTACTTTTTTTTGAATCTCATTTATTTCTCAGGAAACTAACTTTAGTAATTAAAGACTTAAACTCATTTTAGGATATCTCCATTTACACAGCAGAGCCTAAAACACAGTGTATACAATTAGCTACAAGGAAATATGATTTGCAATTATTACACAAAGAAGATACCTTGTTAACATTAGATTGTGGATGAAATAGAGTACCATTTGATTTCGCTGGACTTGGTACTAGAGTCAGCTAATCCTTTCCTTATAAAAAAGGATTCATAATAATATCACTGCCTTCAAGATCATAAGATATCTTTGCCTCTATGTAGAAATAATTCTTTCACATTATATGGCATTTCTAAAGAAAAAGCTAAGTAATATGGGTGATTGTGTGTGTATGTGTGTGTGTATGAATGTTCCCATGAATAAGAGTGAGTTTACAGATGAGCTAAATAAATTTGGGGTATCTTATTGACCCAAGTAGATTTTGCAAAATAAATTTCTTAGTATTCTTATAAACTATTAAATTTGGTCTATGTAATCTGTAAAATGTTATCTTCTTCATGTTTACCTATAAATCAAAGTGAAGTGATAACATATCCAATATCATTCAGATGTTATATATGATTATTGTTAAATCAGACCTCATTTACTAATTGAAGAGAAAGATAAATGGAAAGATGAAAAATTCTGTAATTTAGGTGCATAGTTATTACCTATTTTGTTGTGGTTTATTTTATGTTCATTAAAATAAAAATCTTAATATCACACAAATTTCTAAGATTTAAATATAGATTGGACATTTTATAAAAACTAAAATCCTCAAAGGAAAATAAAAATAGTAGCTCTAAATATTTTTCTTTTTTCTTCCTTTTGTTTTATTTCTTTATTATCTTGAATTAGATGAGTCAATATCCCAAGCTCGCTATCTATCTATCATCTATTATTTATCTATCTCTATATATATTTGACTTAAATATATATCTAAGTATAAAAAACTGGTGTAGCAACAGAGTAGAATTGCACTGTAGGATTCTGAGACTAACTTTTACTGGAGTGGAAAGTTTTATCTTTCTCCAGTAGGGTGGCTACTAGTGGTTTCAAACTCCTGACCTTTTGGTTAGCAGCTCAAGACATGACTCACTACACCACCGGGGCTCCTAGGGAGACTTACATTCTCCCAGCCCCTGCAAATCTAGCATGGTGATGAACATATTAATAGCTTCAGAGGGACTATAATTTGTGATGTGTTATATTAACAATGACCATATATGACTTAGTTGTATACACTTCACAAAAAAGACAAAAAATGAGATTTGTCACTCTGAGTCAGAATTGACTCAATAGGAGTTATTTGGTATAGGAAAACAGAACAACAATTTTAAAAGCTATAATCAAAATTATTTCATATCATTTCTATGTCAATAAATGAAGCCAACTAAGAAGAATTTACTATGAAGTAATATAGTTGATCAGCTCTTGTGTATCAAGGTTATCAATCACCACTTATATGTCAGTTTGTCTTACTATGATAGTTTGTATGGTGCCGTGATGCTGGAAGCTCTATTGTTGGTATTCAAAAACCAGCAGGTTCACCCAACATGAAAAATGTCAGCAGAATTCCAGTCTAAGAACAGACAATAAAGAAGGACTAGCCTGTCCATTTCCGAAGAATTGGCCACAGAAAGCATGCTGTATGGATAGCATCAGAATACTGTCAGTTGCTGGAAACCTTATTAATAGAAGGGCAACAGTATCAGAAATAGTGCCAAGGATGGACCCGTTCGGTAGGAACACATTCAAAACATGACTGAGGAAGAGCTGCCTTCTGAAAGTCAAGTTCATCATCATGATCAGATGGAGGAAGGCTGTGGGAGTAAAACTTTCAGGATCTTCATTTGCTCATGGGACCTGATTAAAAAAACCACAGCTGCAAGCATCTCTTAATATTACAACTTCGAGTGTAAAAAGAATGAAACTAGAAAAAGTTGAAGTCATTAAAAATGAAATCGAACAGATTGATATTCTAGGCGTTATTGTGCTGAAATGAACTTGAATTGGCCATTTTGAATAAGAAAACAATATGGTTTACTATATTGATAATGACAAAATCAAGCGAAATAGCCTTGCATTCATCTTCAAACGGACATTTTAGGAGCTATATTGAAGTATTTGATGATGAAGGTTTATTGTGCCACACTGGCCAATGAGCATGTATGAGATTAATTGAAAGGCAATTTAACTGAAGGGTGGAGAGATAAATGCCTCGGTGAGCCTGGCCTGTCTTGTCTCTTGTTCTCTGATGGTTGGACCAGTGTGCGGCTGCCTTAGCTAGTTCTCTGCCTCAGCTGGCAAGGCTCACTTCCTGTGACACATCCTGAGGAGAAGCCACATGGACCTACCCTGATGCAACCCTGGGTGTTGGAGAAGCCACGTGGAGACCCCTGCCAGCGCTGAAATGCTTACACACTCACTGATTTGGCTTTCCTCCTGCATTCGGTATCAGTGAGGAGGACTTTGTAGATCGGTTTTGGACATATGGGCAAATGGACATATATCAGACTTGGACAGCACTGGGTTGGGATGCTTTCTTAATGTACACTTACCCTCTATCTAAAGCTCTCTCTTATAAAATATGAGTGTCTATGAATTTTGTTTCTCTAGTCTACCCAAACTAATTCAAAATATAATGCTGTCTGACAGGATAATTCAAATACAAGGGCATAATATAACTATTATTCAAATTTATATACCAACCACTAAAATTAGTGATAAAGAACCTGGATAGTTCTACCAATATCTTCAGTGTGAAATTATCAAACTTGTAATCAAGATGCACTGACAATAAGGATGATTGGAACACAAAATTTGGAAACAATGAAAGGGACAGTAGTTGGAAAATGTGGTCTTGGTGACAGAAATAAAGCTGAATGCTGCATGACAGAATTTTGCAAAACCAACCACGTTTATCTCTCAAAGACCTTCCTTCAACAACACCAAAATGGAGTATGCACATGGACTTCTTTAGCTGGAATACACAGAAATCCGGATCTGTGGGAAGAGGCGCCAGAGGAGCTCAATATCAGCAGCTAAATATAGGCCAGTAGCTAACTGTGGAACAAATAACTGCTCATATATAAGTTAAGATTTATGACCTTGTGTATTTTCCAACGAATTTTGAGAACATCTTAAGCACATATTTGATGCATTGAATACTAATGACAGAACACTAATGACCTGACGAGCTATGGGATGACATCAAACATCACTCATTAAGCAAGTAAAAGGTCATTAAAAAGACAGGAAAGAAAGGAAATATTAAAGTGGATGTCAGAAGAAACTCTGAAACATGTCCTTAATCATACAATAGTTAAGACAAATGGAAGAAATGATGAAGTAGAAAAGTTTAACATAACGTGTCAGAGGGCAGCTCCTGAAGACAAAGTAAAATATTTAAATGAGATGTCCAAAGAACTGGTGTTAGAAAACCCAAGAGGAAGAACAGGCTGAACATATTGTTAACTGAATGAACAGAAGAACAATTTCCAGCCGTGCATTTGCCATTTTGGAAAATTTTATTGGAAAATATTGAATGATGCACGAACTATTAAAAGAAAATGGAAAGAATACACAGAGCAACTATATCCAAAAGAACTAGTCAACATTCCACAATTTCAGAGGTAGAATTTAATCAAGAACTAATAGTACTAAAGAAGGAAGTCCAAGCTACACTGCGGGCATCAACCAAAAATTAGGCTCCAGGATTATATAGAACACAAACTGACATGTTTCAACAAACTGATGAAGCATGAAGCACTTCCTCATCTATGCCAAGACATTTGGAAGACTGATTTGGCCAATTGATGGGAAGAGATTCATATTTGTACCCATTACAAAGAAAGGTGACCCAACAGAATGCTCAAGCAATAGAACAAGAGCATCATTGCAACATGCAAGGAAAACATTGCTGCAGTAAAATGTACTGGTTGCAGCAGTGCATTGACAGGAAGGGGCCAGGCTGGATTCAGAAGAGGCCAAATAGCAAGGGATATCATGGCTGATGAAAGATGGCTCTTGGTTGATAGTAGAGAATGCCACAGACATGTTTAGATTGACAGTCAAAAGACATTTGGTGACAATCTTTAGATAACCCTGAGAAGAATGGGAATCCTAGAACATTGCACTGTGCTCATTCCTAACTTGTTCACCGATAAAGAGGCAGTTGTATAAACAGAACAAGGGAATACTGCATGGTTTAAAATTAGAAAAGGTGTCCATCTTGGTTGGAACCTCTCACCATACTAATTCAATCGGTAGGTTGAGCAAATAATCAAAGAAGCTGGATTATATGAAGAAGAATGTGATATAAGGATTGGATAAAAAGACTTATTAACAACCTTTGATATACAGATGACACAGCTTTGCTAGCCTAAAGTTAGGAGGTCTGGAAGCACTTGCAGACGAAGGTCAAGGTTTGAAGCCTTTGGTACAGATTACAACTCAATGTAAAGAAGACTCAAATCTTCACAACTGGACATCAATATATAACATCATGGTAAACAGATGAAAGATTGAAATTGTCAAGGATTTCTTCTTGCTTTGATTACTGTAAACAGTCATGGAATCAGCAGTTAAGAGATCCACAGGGGCATTGCATTGGGTAAATTGTAAAGTGCTAAAAAGCAAGGGTGTTACTTTGAGGACTAAGGCGTGCCTGACCAAACCATAATATTTTCAAAAGCCTAATATGCATATAAAAGTTGCAGAAGACTGGAGAAAAAGGAATGCACATGAACAGTATTGTTGGTGAAAAAGGGAGAACGTATCAGGGACTGACAAGATAATAAAAACATCTTTCTTGGAAGAAGTTCAAACACAAGGCTCCTTAGAGGCACTGTTGGCAAGACTTCATCTCAGGTACTTTGCGCATTTTGTCGAGAGCGACTAGTCCATCCCTGGAGAAGGACATCATGCTTGGTGAAGTGGCGAGTCGGGGAAAAAGAGAAGAGTCGCTGTGAGAAGAACGGCTCCAGTGGCTGCAGCAGTGGGTGGAGACATAAGAACAATTGTGAGGAAGATGAAAGACCAGGACAGTGTTTAGTTCTGTCGAATGTTGGGTCGCTGTGAGGCTGAATCCGCTTGATGGCCATTAACAACAAGAATCATCTATTGGAGGCTCTTTTAGGGATCATGATGGCCCTGGCTACACTACAGTGACCAAAGCAAATAAGAATATTTGTCTTGTTTGAGAAACAGTGGTCTTCAAATAAATTATGTGAAGTCTAGTCTCCTGTAGGATTAATTAGAGTACTCAGAATAAGATGAGTTTAATCTCAAAATATCTATGTTGCATAAGGCAAACCACCTAATCACTCAGAGAAAGAGAATTCCCTAATGGAAAATGATTGCGTTAGCTAAAATTTAATGTATGGTTAGCTTGTTAAACAACTTTTATCATAGTCTCTACTCATCAGTGCAGATGTTGCCCTTGGTAAAACACATGCAGTGAGGTATAATACATCTGTGAGAATGGACTCGATAATTGCATGCTGTCTACAAGAGTAAATGCACTTTGGAAGCAGTCAATTTCTGCCACGTAACAAGACAATACTGATTATAGTTAAGAAAGGGGTTTGGACATCGTGAAAAAGGGTATAAATGCAGGGGGATGCTGTTGTTTTTATTACCAATGCTTATTAAAAGCTGCCTAGAGTGAGGAATCCTGGTGGGGTAGTGGCTACAGAATGGGTTTGGAACTACAAGACCAGGGATTAAAACCCAAGAGCCATTCCTCAGTATGAAAATGAGGCTTTCTATTTCTGGAGACAGTGACAGTCCCAGAAACCCACAAAGGCAGTTCAACCCTGTCCTACATGGTCACTGCGTGTTAGAGTCAACTTGAGGGCAGTGCGTCTGATTGTTTTGGAGCATCAGGCTTAGCTCAACTCTGTTGGCTGGTGGCAGTGATAACAAACTCAAAATAAAATGAAAGTCCAATAAGACCTGAGCACATGTACTCATAATTCATTCTTAAAATTAGATCTGGTAATTGCTTTTTTTCATAGAAGAAAGACTTAGCAGTATAAAAACGCCTTGGAAAACACAATGGACCACATTCTACTCTGAAATATATGGAGTCACCATGGAGTCACTTTTAGGGAAACACCTAAAAGGCAACTGGAACTGCACTATTGACTTTCTCATTTGGAAAACGATGTTCGTGTAGCAACAGTTATTAGTGAAACACATCCCAAGTGCCTAGTCAGATTTTTTGGTTTATGTTTTCCTTTGTGAACTATGAGATAAAGGATGCTATGCAATGAAGAAACTGGGGAATTATGATAAAACAAGGTACAAAGTAAGGTGATTATTAAGTCAATAACAGCAAATGAGAAAACTAGGCTATGTTTTGACCTGGGAGAGGTCAGTTTTTCACACTCTAGTTGGGCACTATAGGTGGAGGTGAAGGTGTATTAAAGAAAATGTGATTTCCTAACAAGATGGTCAAAGGAGATTCAGTAAAGATTCTATTTATAAATTAGCCAAATGAAGAAAAACTACAAGTATCTGTGGTTCTTCCAGGTCTGATTAGTTCAAGAATTATGAAATATTCTGGCACTTTGCTTTTTTAAAAATCATTTTATTGGGGCTCATACAACCCTTATCACAATCTATACATACATCAGTTGTGTGAAACACATTTGTTGCCCTCATCATTGTCCAAATATTTGCTCTCCACTTAAGCTCTGGGTATCAGCTCCTCATTTTCCCCCTCCCTCCCCGCTCGCCCCTTCCTCATGAACCCTTGATGATTTATAAATTATTATTATTTTGTCATGTTTTGCACTGTCTGATGTCTCCCTTCACCCACTTTTCTGTTGTCCATCTCCCAGAGAGGAGGTTATATGTAGATCCTTATAATGGGTTCCTCCTTTCTACCCCACCTTCCCTCCATGTTCCAGTATCACCACTCTCACCACTGATCTTGCAGGGATCATCCATCCTGGATTCCCTGTGTTTTCAGTTCCTATCTGTACCAGTGTACATCCTCTGGTCTAACTGGATTTTTAAGATAGAATTGGGATCGTGATAGTCGGGGGGAGGAAGCATTTAAGAATTAGAGGAAAGTTGTATGTTTCATTGTTGCTCCACTGCGCGCTGACTGACTAGTCTCCTCCCTGAAACCCTTCTGTAAGGGGGTGTCCTGTTACCTACAGATGGGCTATGGCTCTCCAATCTGCACTTCCCCTCATTTACAATATGATTTTTTGTTCTTTGATGCCTGATAACTAATGCCTTCGACACCTCGTGGTCGCACAGGCTGGTGTGCTTCTTCCATGTGGACTTTGTTGCTTCTCAGTTAGATGGCCTCTTATTTATCTTCAAGCCTTTAAGACCCCAGACACTATGTCTTTTGATAGCCAGGCAGCATCAGCTTTCTTCACATCTGCTTATGCACCCATTAGTCTTTAGCGATCCTGTCGGGAAGGTGTGCATAATGGAATGCCAGTTTAATACAACAAAGTGTTCTTGTATTTAATAAGTACTTGAGTGGAGGTCCAATGTCCATCTGTTGCCTTAATACTAAACATATAAATATATGCACGTAGATCTATTTCTCCATCATCCTATATAAATATATTTACATATGTACATGCCTGTATTTACACCTATAAATGCCCTTTGTCTCCTAGTTCTTTCCTCTATTGCCTTTTACTTTCTTCTTGGCCCACTAACATGCTCAGCCTTCAGTTGGGTTTCAGTAATTCCTCTCGTTTACATTGCCCTTGATGAATCCCAACCAGGCCTCTCACACCCTCCTTGTCACTAATTTTGGATCACTTGTTGTTCCCTTATCTCTGGGTTGATCAACACCACCTCCTTTCCCCCACCTCCCCGTCTCCCTTACCCCCCTTGAATCATTGGTCCCATTGTTTTCTCTTCCAGACTGTTCATCCAGCCTATTTTATGTAGATAGACCTGCAGAGATAATATGCACACACACACACACACACAAAACGAAACACAGAATAGCAAGACAAAGCAACAAAAGAGAACACAATGATGACAACAGCAAAGAAAACCAATGACCCAAAAAAATTAATTAAAAAAAAGAAACAGAAAAAAATTAAATAAGAAAAATCTGTGAATAGATCATGGTCTGTTTGTTGACCTCTAGGAATGTCCTCCAGTTGAGTCCGATGAGGTGCCATGCTCTGCCCCGAAAGTCTATCCTTTGCATTTCCCCAGGAGCTCCCTGCTCTGCTACCCCAGTTTCTCTGCCACACGCCCTTAGTGTTTTGCCTTAGTGTGGTGGGGTCAGATCGTGGCAATCCTGCCACTGAGTCTCCAGTGTTGTTCCCGGTAGGACCGTCCATCAGCGAGGAAGGTCATGTCTCATAGTGGGAACAACCATATGGCCCACTGTGTGTATTGACTGTTCGGAGCTGGGATATCATCCTCCAGGCGTGGTGGGCCAGGATGTGTTCCATTCCCTTTTCCTCCTCCTTCATTTGCTCCTGTTTTCTCAAATCAGACATGTCCTTCTCCCTGAGCTGCAACTTTAGTGCCATCCTCTAAAGTAAATTCTTCTGGGCGGGGGCAGTTGTCCACGTAGCTGGTATGGGGGCTGGGCCCTCAGACCCCTCTACTGTGTCCCCTCTCCATGCCGGCACGCTGCATTCACACCCTAGAACACTGCATTTATGTCTGGTCCCTGTTTCCCTGCAGAGATAGAAACAATACACCTCCCCCCCACCCCTTGGGTGGGTTAGTCTGGCACTTCACTTTTGTAACTCTTACACTTTACTAGGTTATTTGCTTTAGGTTGAAACACAACTGACATCTTTGACACCTAAAGCTAAATTTCTGAAGTTATTGTTCCGTGAGTGGTACAAGAGGGCTGAGACAAAAGTATAACACATTCTTTTCAGATCTAAAGCCTGAGACCCATTTCAGTGTGAATGAAAAAACTGTGAACCCTTCTGGCTAATAGATATCATGCAGCTTCATTTTTATTTCAGGCCTTTGGCTACAAAATAACCAAACACCCCATAATTGAATTTCTTTTGTGATACTTTTCTTTGGGGGTTGAGGGAATAAGGGCTTTAAAATCAGTGATTAGACTCTGTGTGTGTGTGTACATGAGTCCAATAGTCTAAGAATAAACACCAAGATGAAGGCTTATGCGCTCAGATCATGTAATCGTCTACATTTGTATCCCAAGCTAAGAGGAACAGAGCTTATCTCCTGCCCATGGACTATATATGACCCCATTACATATACATGTTAAAAGCACTTAGTCAAGGGAAGCCTCACCTCCACTGGGATCAGTTTGATTAAAATGGGAGAAGAGGGAGAAGACTATTCAGTTACTGTCATACAGTACTGTGATAAGGTCACCCCCAATCAACAGACACTCCTACAAGAGCGATAATGGAAACATAATGAACATTCTGTTCAAGATGTTGTGAGGGGAGCATGAATGTTTTGGAGAAGTTGATTACAGTTTTTTTTTTGTTGGTAAACCAGGAGGAGTAACCTCCCTTTTTTTGGGGGGGGAGGGGGGGGGAATAACCCTTAACAATATTTACATGGAAGCCAGGGGAGAATACACCTTGTGCTATGTCCCTTACTGGATACTTTTGACCTAGTTTCTATCATTTGGGGACCCAGGCTGTGCTTATAGACTACTGGGACCTTAGACTCCATCCTTTTAATGCACACAACGTCTTTCATAGGCCACCTAAGAGGAATTTGATCTGGAAGCACCACTAAATATCTTGGCTTTACCTCAAATTTACTTGTAGCAGATTTAAGAAACCTGCATATTCCCTTGGATTTAAGGCTGAAATGTCCTTGTGTGAGAATAAACAGCTGATTGGTATCCCAGTGTTATAGAACTGGCAGTTGTTGGGCTTTGGTTTGATCTCTTGTTTTGAGGGTGCTCGATGAATAGTGGCCCCATACTAAAATACACTTACTATTTTAATACTTCCTCTCTTTCTTATGATATGTATTAACCTGATAGGTGCGGTTCTGCCATTAAGAATGAGAGTCCCTAACGTTTTGCTCTTTCATCAACTCCTAATGTTTGTGTAAATAGTGTTCAGTCATTTTAAGAGTTTGATTTGTACATGTCATCCATCAATGTATGTATTGCGGCCTAAAGCTAGCCTATATTTCTATAATATGCTTTTCTCAATAGTTTTTAAAATTCTATATCATTGGTTAAATTTATGTTATTATCAGTAGAACTACTTTATGCCCAGGGGAATGATGTATAATGTTCTCTGTGATAAAATACTAGTTATTTCTCTGGAGTGAGCTAGAAACATATCTGAATAGATTTTGGGCCACAATTAATTCTAGCCCCAGACACAGAACAGAGAGTTCTAATGGCATGGCCCTACTTGATACTTGCCTTCATGGAGAGATTGCTGAAGATATGGGTGCTATAGGAAAATATAGTTAAGAAACCAGATGGTGTCTGACTTTCAGAAAGAAAAGCTTCTGGGAATCTTAAAGGCTTGTCTTCAAACAAGCAGCCATCTGAGTGAGGAGTCACTAAATCCACATGGAAGAAGGACACCAGCCTGTGCGATCCAAGAATTATAACTAATAAAATCCATATCTGAAGGAGAATGGTATCAGCTGAAATTGTGAACACCCTGCTTGCAGAAGGCGATGGGTAACAGTAGAGCCCCCAAATCCATTTCCAGGATGCTCAGTTAGTTTAAACCTCTGATAAGCTCTCTCTGACCATAGTTGAGGGATGTGACTACCCTTATATCAGCTAGAGAACATTGTAAAGTTTATTATGGCAGATGTGCTTAGGCTAAAATGTAATAGCTTACCATTTGATCTCACTTTTGACCCATTCTAAAGCTGTTTCAGTTTTTTATTATTTTCTGCTTTCTTTTTGACTGAGATCTTTTTATTTCATTTAGTCATTGCTGTTGTTTGTTTGTTTGCCTGCTATCTGTGCTTTGTACCATTTTCTATCTATAAAATCAAGGCTACATAAATCTAGAGAGAGAATAACTGGAGAGATAATTACCTAAGGGCATCACAAGGGCAGATGGCAAAGGGGAATGTGGTTTTAGCAACAATGAGTAGAGAAGAAAATGTTCTGATATTGATCCTGATGATGATTGAAGAAATCTTCATAATATGATCAAACAACTGGATTATAGGATGTGTAAACTGTAAAGCCATTAAAAAAGGAAGGAAGAATAGTCATTAGTGGTGTGCATAAGAGCAGTGAAGGCACCAGAGGCTGCAGAATCAAGCCCATGAGGCAGAGCAATGGGGGAGCTGCCTGCCCCACAGAAGCAAAAGCTAAAGGACCACAAGGCTGGGAGGCTGAAGACCAGATGACATGGCTACAAGCAGGACTGAAGCACTGCAACTAACAGAACTACAGGCCTGCCATTTTGCAACCTGTTGAATTCCTTAGTGAATTCTCATTGTCACAGAAAAAAGAAAGTAGGCAAAAGAAATAAACCACCATAATATTCTTCAAGAAAATGAATGAGATGAGGATAAAAAGTTTAAATCATTTTTTAATCATATGATTTTTTTTAAAACAAATGGATCTCTGAAATAAGATATTAAGGCCTTAGGCTTATGTAATCAGAAGCTATAAGAACTGATTAGATCAGTGGTTCTCAATCATCCTAATGCCGTGACCTTTTAATACAGTTCCTCATGTTGTGGTGACCCCCAGACATAAAATTATTTTTGTTGCTACTTCATAACTGTAATTTTGCTACTGGTATGAATCATTATGTAAATATTTGATATGTGGGATATATTTTCATTATTATAAATTAAACAATTAAATAGTGATTAATCACAAAAAACAATATATAATGATATATTGCAAAATATTTATTTCAAGTTACAAAAAATGAAATTTTGTCTTGAAGCATGGTATTGCATGGTCTTAATATAACAACAGTAAATTACATCCCTACATTTTGTGACAGAATGCGTAAAAATCCAATGTCAGTGTGAAGGCTGAGATAGCTTCCTTCTCATCAGATCAGAATTTCTCGGGGCAGTCTTTGCAAGGGTAGATAAAAGATCATCTTCCACAACAAGTCTAGTTCTATATTTAGACTTGATAACCAACACGCTGGGAAACCCTGTTTCACAAAGATAGCTTGTTGTAGTGAAAGAGGAAAGTGCAACACAGCCTCAGACTGAATGGGATATGACTGAAAACGCTTGATCCAGAATTTTGAAACTGATGTAGAGAAATCAGTTCTCACTGCATCGCTGTTAATAAGTTCAATAAACTCCTCTTGTGCTGTCTCAGGAACATCTTCAACGTTGACTGTGAATGGGTTTCTGGCAAGAGCAAATGGGGTGTCAGGTCTATTTGGAAAGCATGATGAAATTTAGTCTGCAAGCATGTGCAAGTGTACTTTCACAGAAATTATCATTATAATACTTTTGTCTGGTTCAATGTCATGTTCCTCAAAGAAACCAGATAAGGTAGGCAACATGTAAAATTTATTTTCATCCAGTTTTTAATTTTTTTTTGCCAAAGCTGAAGTTTCACTTGGAATGATCAGATCTTTTCAGACAAATCGAGGCATGTTGCATTTGGTCCTTGCAATGATAAATTTAACTCACTCGAGATGCCAAATATGTCAACCAAGTAAGCTATTTTCTGCAGTTCCAAGTGCTTCGAACTGTGGTCTTGTTTTCTGATTAGAAAACATTTTGAATTCATCATGAAGCTTAAAAACACATTTTAAAACTTTTCATCTCCACAACCCTCTCACTTCAGTGTGAAATAGCAGAGCATTATTAGGAGCATCCAATTCTTTGCACAGTTGTGAGAACAGTCGACTGTATAAAGTGCTCGCCTTTATAAAGCTGACAGAACTTATGATGCTTTCCATTAGTTCTTGTAACTCTCGTGGCAGCATCTTCATTGCTAATATTTGTCCCTGAATCACACAGTGAGGACCGATGATTTTGGGTGACTCATTCAGTACCAAACATTGAAATCCAGATTCACATCCGAGCATAGCTGGAGCACCATCTGTGCAAATACCACAAACCTTTGACAAAGAGATCTTATGCTCTTTCAGAAGTGAACCAACTGTGTCAACTATGTCACATGCAGTAGTTGTTGTTTTAAGAGGTTTGCAAAAAAGAAACTCATCTTTAAAGTCACCATAATTAATGTACCTCACATAAACCAGTAACTGTGAACAGTTGCAATGTCTGTAGATTCATCAAGCTGGATGCTAAATATTGGAAGTGGAGCAGATTTAATTTCCTGGATTACCTGATCAAGAATATCAGAAGACATGTCATCTATTCTTCTACAGACAGTGTTGTTAGATAAGGAAATTGCACTCAATTTCATAATGAATTTGTCTCCAATCATAACTCGAACAATGTCTTTGGCTGCTGGCAACAGTAAATCCTCAGCAATGGTGTGAGGTTTCATAGCTCTGGCGATTCTGAGTGCCACCAAATATGAAGCTTCAATGGCAGCTACATTTTGTTTGTGGTATTTGCCACCTGTGTCAAGTCTGGCTTTCTTGAGTTCATCAGCTTTGCTTATAAAATAGTTGGTATCCTTGCTGGCAAAGCTCAGATGCTTGCTATCAAAATGGCATTTTAGTAGAATTTCAGAACAAATAACATACTGTGGTTTCTCAATTCCTGCTGTAATTATAGAGGTAAAACCATACTGTAAAAAAATCCCCACTATGTTTTCTGTTCTTAACATTTTTCTCTACATGATACATTGTCATAGGATGGTTTGCTAATGAAAATAATGTATAACAATAGTGTTAATAATACAAAAGATGACACATGGCATAGTTCAGTCCATGTAGTTCATTAAAGATTCCAATGATTTACCATTCTGTGGTGGTGGTTTTTTTTTTGGTTTTTTTTTACATATTTTTTACTATCACAAGGGGGCAGTATTCACATCAGCCACAGCTGAATATAAAAACACCAATCAGCATCCACATTAGGTTCCCACGGGACAGATATTTTTGTTGTTGCAGTAGTTGATGATTTTACAGTACATGATTTTACATTTACCCAGTAATTATAATTCATGAAGTGTTGTTTTACCCCCAATACTGCTACTTTCAACATAATAGCTGCTTCTAACAGAGTAGCTGCTTTCAACACAGCAGCTGTTTTCTACACAGTAGCTGGTCTCTACACATGTGTGACAGGTCTGCGTAAGTAAATTATGGTGCCCACCCTGCCAAATACACCTATGTTTGTACGGGGCATATGTGATGGGGTTGGTGTGATCATCTCATCACTCCAGGTACTCGTATGTGGGCATATCTGCATGTGGGCACACCCACTTGGAGATGGATAGAGGAGTGGTGTCTCCATTCCTAAGACCATTGGAAAGATGTGACCCCTAAGAAAGGGTTGTGACCCACAAGTTGAGAACCACTGGAATAGTTGAAGATTGCTTTGAGGAGAGAGGAATGTTCTCTTTCTTGAGAACTGGGGGTGTCTTTCCTACCCCTCCCACCCAACTGCAGCAAAAACTTGGTTTGCTCCTTTTTAAAATGAGTCATTCAGTTGAAGACACAAAATAAAATGCCAGGAGAGTCAGACTGTTACTGGGGGCACTGTAGACCCAATCATTGTTCAGAGAAATCCGGTCAGACGTGCGGCATTGTGCTTGGTGGCATTCGAGGGGAAGGCCTCGCTGATTATGTATTAGGATGCTAACCCTGTTCTGGAAAACTCAGGGCATAAACATTGAGTGGAACTGTGAGAAAGTTAACTACTGTATTAATCTGAAAGGAAACTGCAGAGGTTAGTGGTATGTTTTTATGAGCATAACATGCACAATTATAGTAGGCATGACTAGCCAGAATGGATTATATTTTACACATAATTAGTCTAGCCATGTGTTGAAGCTACTTACAGAATAGTAGTATGACTGGCTTTGAGAGCACTTGCTTTGCTTCTGGCAAGCCCATTAAAATAATGAAAAAAGTATTTGCCTTTGCTTCTTCGTCGTAAAGCAGTTTTAGTAATAATATTGGGTAAATAAATAGATATCTTCCCAAGGTATATGTTATTTTAAGTAATCCAAATCATTATTGAATTTTTTTCCCGGTAATAAGTAAGCAATACTTGGAATTGTATGTAGTTGCTATAGAAACACCCACAAGTCTATTTCTCTTCAAGAGAAAGCATATGAATAATTTGTCTTTTAACCTATTTTATTAAGAAAACATCCATGAAATGGAGTTTCAGAGATCTGTAATTTTGCTTTTAAAAGTTTTAATCCTCTAAATATTATTCTCAAAATGTTAATTAGTGGAATTGTTTTGAATATGAGGGAAAATGTATCTCCTATTAAAATAAGAAATCTAAAATATTCAGAATCCTTTATATTATTTTACATTTTATAAAGTCCATTAACATCCAACCCAAACAAGTTTTGAATTCATAATTCTTATATTACTTTCAAATAATGCTTTTATTTAAAGTGAAAATAGCATTTAATTTAATGGACCAAATGTACTATTACTTCAGAATTTATTAGCATTTTTTATTTTTACAAAATGTGTTACTTGACTTAAATTTGCCTATGTCCTTGATAAGCTCATATTAGCCAGAATTGTAAGCACAGATGACTGTAGGTATCAAATGAGATATAAAATGGAGTGAGCCACTTGGAACAAATAAGGAAAAGTGAAGGTTGGAGAGTACCTGTCCAGTAGAAAGGCAGCAGCTCTTTCTCAGGCCCTAGGGAGTCCGGAAGGAGTCCTGGTGGTGCAGTGGGTTATACCTTATGCTGATAACCACAAGATCAGTCATTTGAAAACACCAGCCATTCTGTGGGAGAAAGATGAGGCTTTGGACTCCCTGAAGGACTTTCCAGAATCCCCTGGGGCAGTTCAACCCTGTCCCATAGGGTTTCTGTGAGTCTGGATCCATTTCATGGCAGCTGGTTTGAGTTTGAGTGCAGACTTCTCTATGTGTGGGCACTCAAAATTCTCTAGAATTTTAAGAGAAGTCAGGAGTTCGCATTAAGGTTACATCTGTCCACATAAAAATATGGGGACCTGAAGTTATTTAATTTTTGAAAAATGTACCAGGATAGTCAGAACCGTCATTTGATTTCATCTAGATCACCACGAGCTCCCGTTTCAAAGCCTCTACATAGTCCACCTGATCATTCTCCACCAGTATGTCATGATTGGGCAGCTTGAGTGTTGCTATAGTGCTCAAAGCGATGCTCTGGGCATTTCCAATGCCAGCAGGATACATGGTGAATAGATATCCGCTGAGCTTCTGATCTAAAAGTAGACCAGGAAGAATTAATAGGGTATCGGCTCCTGACGAATTAGCCATCAAAAATGTATGGATAGCAGTGGCTTTAGGGCCATAAATGAGCCCCTAAGAGTGGAAAGCACTCAAAATGTGTCTGAGGGACAGCGGTCTCCTCAAAATAGGGTGGATTCTGACAACATGGGCAAAGGAAAGCTTTCGTGACCTCCACTCACTCTGGGCTTAAAACTAAAATGAGAGAAGACAGCTGCCATTGGTAATAGCAAAGTGGAATTCACAAAGTATGAATCTAAGTAAATGGGGGGTTATCAAAAACTAAGTGGAACTCATGAAGACACCCTGGGTATTGGTGAGCTGAAATGAACCTGTACTAGGCCTTTGAGTCAGATGATCATATTGTTTCCAATGCCAGCAATGTCAAGTCCAAGAAGACAGCATGATTCATAGGATAATATATATACATTTAAAAAGACAACTCACTAATACAACTATTATTCAAATTTATATACTAATCATTAAAGACAGTGATGAAAAATGAGTCTTTTTACCAGTGTCTTTAGTCTGGAATTGATCAAACATGTAATCAAGGAGGTGGGCAAAATATTTGAACAGAAGGTTCACAAAGAAGGAAACCCAAATGATCAAAAAACATATAAGAAAATGTTCCCGATCATTAGCCATCCAGGAAATGCAAATTAAAAGAAGTATGATATACAGCTAATACCCACAAAGATAGGCAAATTCAAGAAAACAGAAAGCAACAAATGTTAGAGGTGGTGTGTTGAGATAGGAACTCTTATTCACTGCTGGTGCCTTATAAATACTTACAAACATGAGGGAAGTGAATTGGCAATACCTAAAACAGATGGAAATTGAGTTACCTTATTATCCAACAATTCCACTACTGGGAGTATGCCCAGAAGAAATAAGAAACAGACCACGATCAGTCGTCAGTTCTCCAATGTTCATCGCTGTGCAGTTCACAAACACAAAAACTGGAAACAGTCTAAATTTCCATCAATAGATGAATGGATTAAAAAACTCCAATGTATACACACAGTGGAATACTACACATCCTTAAAAAATAGTGATGAAATGATGAAACACCTCATCTCATGAAATGAGCTGTGGGATATTATGCTGAGTGAAGTTAACCACGCACAAAAAGGGAAGTACATGAGTCCATTGAAGTAAGTCCAAATAGCAGAACGGACATAAGGGAAAATGCACACAACACACAATTCCCGGGCCGAGGACCAGACACTCTAGCATGAGTCAGCCCAAACCCAATGATTCATATGCCACAAAAAAAGATGCAGATAGCACCTATGCTGCAAGGCATTTTCTCCCATCCCACCCCACCCCCTCATATGTAAGGCCCACAGGGGTGGACAAAGGAAAATGGCAGCATTATGGGGTCAGGGCACTAAATTACCCAAGGGGAGGGTATTGTTATATCTCCACAAGGAAGGGAGAGCAAAAGTAGACCTCATTCTAGCATGCATCTGGTCTCTTAAAGACTTGTAGTTAAACAAACAGTATTAATCAGGGAAGCAACAAAGCTCATATGGAAGAAGTGCACCAGCCTGTGTGATCATGAGGTGTTGATGGGAAAAGGTATCAGAAATTCAAAAACAAGCAACCAAATCAATGTGAAGGAGAGTGGATGTAGTGGAGACACAAAACCCACCTGCAAGATAATTGGACAGTCCCTCTCTGAAGGGCCACACAGAAGGGATGATAAATCCAGGGTACAGTATAGCACTGATGAAACACCTATCATGTAGTTCTTTAATGTTTCCTCCCCTATTAGAGTGTTTATTTATTTTACCTCATTAATCATGTTAGACTTGTGTATGTTCATTTGTATAATTAAGATCATTTGATATATGAAAGCCATGAATGATAACCTGATAATCCTTCAGAAAAAGTAGCAGGAGTAATGGCTCTGTGAGGGAATGGTAAAAGATGGAGGGTGGGGAAGGTGGCTACAGGGGAGCTGATAGCATTCGTGGCTGTATAACTCTACTTGAAGAGAGCAAACAGCAGAATTGATTTGAATGGATATATTTGAAGGTGTAAAATTTGGCAAAAAAATAAATAAC
This sequence comes from Tenrec ecaudatus, assembly GCF_050624435.1. Classification (NCBI taxonomy): domain Eukaryota; kingdom Metazoa; phylum Chordata; class Mammalia; order Afrosoricida; family Tenrecidae; genus Tenrec; species Tenrec ecaudatus. Next base: position 124,948,204 of record NC_134534.1, on the reverse strand, counting down.
TGTTCCTGGGGAGTAGGGAAAAAGGGGAACTGATATCAAGGAGTTTTAGAAGGAAGAAATGTTTTGAAACTGATTGTGGTAGCAATTGTATAATATTGTTTGATGTGATTGAACTGTCACGAGCTGCATGATAAATAATTACTTAATGTTCTTTGACATTTTCAAATACTTGGTTTATCACTTCAAAAACACATCAAACAATCTAAAAATTAACATGTTATTAGCTATAAGGGTAATACAAGAATAATTCAGCCTCGTATCAGTTACTGGCCCTTAGTCCCGTTAGGCATTGCCGTCATCGGTGTACTCACCCGGGTAGGGTTGGCGAGAGCAGGAGCTGATCTCTCCTCCCTGGTTCCTAGCTCTCTGAGTTCAGTCTCTCTGCCAGGCCTTTTCTAGGTGGTCTTGCTGGCTCTTTGACGTCATTCAAGGTCTTAGCAGGGTTCCCCACATGTGTCGGGGGCTTCTAGGTGCCGCTCTGGTGGGTAGTTTACTTCTTTTCAGTGAGTCTGCAGAAATTCAGGATTTCTTACGGGGCTTTTAGCCTCTGTCAAAATGCAGCCCCTTATGTTCACAGGTGGTATGTAATTCAGCATCTTGCAATGAAGTTCCGCGTCTTACAAGGCAGTTCCACATCTTTTAAGATCGCTTTAACACGTGCTCATCAACTATATAATATTTTGATATCTGTAAGAGCTCCCAATAAAATGACTTTAAAAAAAGTACAAAACTTGCACCCAAAGAAAAAAATAGTCTTATGTAAATAAAAGAGAGACAAGTGGGTGAAACCACTTAAAAAGCAAAATGAAAAAATGTGGAAACAGCAAGAAACTCTTAGAATAACCACTGGAATTAGGTTATAGTAACCCCTTGTGGGATATGCAGCATATTGTGTTACATTTATTCCTAGGTATATGCAGTGTTATTCAACAAGTCCTATGCTTTCATGAAGATGCTTTCATTATTGATGTCGATGAAATAAACTCAATGTGTAAAATTGGGGGGAAGCATTTTTGAGTTCCTTGTGGACTCGTTTTAAGGTACAATATTATAAATAAATACCATCTTGACAGGGGATACAGGTATATTGATAGTTATTTACAACTGCAATGCGAAAGTTGGAAGCAAAGAAGGTTAAATAGTTGTATCAATATAGCTTTGGTGATAGAAATGAACATGGTTATTGCATGGTAGAATTTTGTAAGAACTTCATTGCAAATATCTTTTTCGATAACATAAGCAGATGACACATAGTAGATGACACAACCTTCCTTGCTTAACATAAGTGAACTTGAAACACTGATGAAGATGAAAGATGATGAACTTCAATATGAATTGCTACTCAATGTAAAGAAATAAGAAATTCCCACAACTGGACCAATAGACAAAAACCATGAGAAAGAGAGAGGAGGTTGAAGCTGTCAGGAATTTTTTTATTTGGATCCACAATCAATGGTCATTGAATCAGCCATCAAGATATGAATTGATATAGCACTGGGCAAATCTGCTACTCAATACCTATTTATAGTGTTAAGGAGCACAGGTGACACTTCGAATACTAAAATGCACGTCATGTAAGCCTCGGTAGATCCAGTCGCCTCGTAATGCATGTGAAAGTTGGACAGTGAATAAACAAGATCACAGAATAACTGGTGTGTTTGAATTATGGTATTAGCAAAAATATTCAAAGCAGAAAAACAAACACATTTGTCCTGTGGGCGAGAGCTAGAATGCTCCTTAGAAGTGAGAATGGTGAGATTTCACCTCAGGTACTTCAGATATATTGTCAGGAGAGACCAGTTCCTGGAAAAGGACCAATTACAGTTGCGCTGAGATGGTTCTGGCTCATAATGACCCTCTGGACAACCGAACCCAACACTGCCCGGTCCTGTACCCCCTTCACGATTGTTCTTATTTTAAGCCCATCATTGCAGCCACTGTGTCGATCCATCTTCTTGAGAGTCTTCCTCTTGTTCTGGGCACGTCTACTTTACTAAGCATGATGTCCCTCTCCAGGGCCTGGGCTCGCCATCTGTGCCTCTAAGGAGCATTTGGGCTGTACTTCCTCCAAGACAGATTGATTGGTTCATTTGGCACTCCATGCTACTTTCAATATTCTCTGCCAAAGGCAGGATTCAAGTGTATTGATTCTACTTCGGTCTTCCTGATTTAATGTTCAGGTTTCACATGCATATGAGGTGATTTCAAACACCCTGGCTTGGGTCAGGCACACCTTTGATATTAGAGTAGGGTCATAAAAAAAGGGGGTGGGGAGACAGATGGACACAGTGATTGTACCAATTCTCTCCAGCATAACAATCATGATGATAGCATGAAACCAGGCAGTGTTTTAATCTGTTGTATGTAGAATAACCAACAACAACGGCATATAGCATTCACATCTAAAGCCAATTTTCAGGGTGAAGCAGAAAACCTGAACCTTTCTGGCTAGTTGACGTCACGTGGCTTCATTTTTATTTGTCCCATAGCTGCTGCTAATAATAATTGTATTTCTTTCTTCAGTCTCTGCTTTTAGAGCAGGAAGAGAATCTGGGTATCCGAGCCAGTGTTTGGAACCTAAGTGTATGTGTTTTGGAATGCGTTTGTGCCTCTTTAGAAAAGAACCTAACATACATATTCCTTTCTTGTTGGAGACACATGTTCGATTCCTACCCATCATCTACCAGTGTGTGTTACCACGATGACAAATAGATTTCAGCAGAGCTTCCATATAGAGACAGCCAATTTTCCCTGGAAACCAGCCAATATAAGCCCTATTGGTCACAGTGGTACAATAGACGCTTTATGCATGGGGTCTCCCTGAGTCAGGGCCAACAATGTGACAGCTAATAAGGGAATTTTACCTCCTGGAAAAAATTAAGTCTTGGGAAATAGTGAAAATATTGATCAAAAAGGACAATTTCAAACGTCTTGTTCTATGATGTATATAATATTTTTCAATTGTCTGAAATTTTTGACATGATTCATAGGCAGTCTTACAAAGATAGATCTCTTCTTATTAATTCAAATTGAGTTTATAATCTTGGGCCTAATGGTTAAAATTGTACATTGAGATAAATGGAGATTCCCCAGGAGAAAAATAATTCAGAAACAATAAAATAGTATGGACTTGAGCTATTAAGGCAGGTGATTGAATGTTTGAAAAATACTTAGGAAGAAGTAGTTTAGAGATAGGGCAAAGATTGGGAGAAGAAAGGATTCGGAGTGGTTGGATTCGGAGTCCTTGGGGGGTACAAGTAGTACCATGCTGGGCTGCTAACTGAAATCTAGAGGTTTGGTTCCACTCAGCGGTGCCTGGCTGCGACATCAGACGAACCAGTCATTGCAGTCCCAGCAGGGCGTATTTTCACTCTGACAACCATGAGGCCCATCACCAAGTGTGGTAAATGGTTTGGTTTGAGTTTGGAGTGATCCATGAGATGCAGACAATTCATTCCTTGTCTACGAATAAAACTCAAACCAAGGCCACAGGCATGGGCTAGATGTAAGTTTCTCCTGATCCACAGGGCCGAGGAGAACTGCTCCATGGGGCTTCCGGGGCTGCATGTTAGTAAGGAAGCAAACTGCCTCGTTTGTCTCCCGAGGAGCAGCGTGTAGGGGTTCAGCCTTCCTGTTAGCAGCAGGACGCCTGCCCTCTGCACCAAACGTCACAAACATCCAGTGTGGAACGCTGCACTCACTTCAATGTTTCTGGAGATGGAATTCATTCATCACTACCTGCTTATTTAGTGTTCTTCTTTGAGATTACAGCATTGTGAGATTCACCTATGGAAAAACCAGGCAGTCGTAGACTACCCAGTGATGACAAGGTTACCTTGGATTTTACATCATGCATAGGAATCGTCATGTTTCCAGTGCTTTATCACATAGCACACTGTTCAGAAAGGAACAGCTTTTAAGTGAGAACTCATGGAGATGTACAGCTAGAGATTTATTGTAGCAGCTGTTTTATAGAGCATATGGAGAAAGCCATGCATCAATGTGAAATTGCCAGAAGTTCAAGACAAATTCAGTAAGGAGTGTGGAATGAGAAATACCATTGATGATGTCAGATAGATCTTGGCTGAAAGCAGAGAGAACCAGAACTATGTTTGTCTATGTTTTATTGACTGTATGAAGGCATCCAACTGTGTGAATCATAACAAATTATAGATACATTGTGTTCAAAGATTGGGAATTCTAGCATATTTAATTGTGCTCACATCGAAACTGTAAGCACTCATTTGAACAGGTTTAAAATTGGAAAGGGTGAACAAATAATTCAAGAAGCTGGTTTGTGTAAGGATGATTACAGTATTAAGGTAAGAAAGAGACTCATTAAAAGCTGGAGAGACGCAGGTGATGCAGGGAAGGGGACGGGAGCGCTTACTGAGGAAAGTAGAAGACTGCAGCAGCGTTCGGTATGGACTACACCCCAACAAAAAAGCACAAACAAGCAAAGAAACACAAAGCACACATTTGGGAGTTGTACTAGCCATGGGTGAAGGTGACTTCTGTCACTCTTTTTCACTTTCACCTCACATGCTTTTTAAAAGCCAGCTTTCAATTCATCTTATGCTTCAGACAGTGAAAACAATCATTGTTACAGAATAAGGGAATACAACCCTGCCCCACACCTTTCTCCCTTGCTCTGTTTCTTCACTTAGTTCTGAGGGAAGACAAAAGTTCTACAGAAGTTCCTGTTTTAAGGATGAGTGTCTATTTCATCCTCCCTTCTCTAATGCTGATTAAATACGGTATACATAGATAAGAATGTACAAGATAAAATGTGAATTGTGATACAATGTGATGTCATGTGAATATTTGTGTTTTAGAATTGGGCTTCATTAAATTTCTTAGTCAAGATCGAAATCTTTGTAAGATTTTTTAAATAGCCTCTGGTGTAAAAAAACAGTGGTGCGTTAAAAACAGGTTGAATTTAGAGGTTGAAGACATGTGTTTTGGATCACAAGTAGGAGCCCTGGTGGTGAAGTGGGTTGGGCTGCTAACCACATGGTCAGCAGTTTGAATCTGCTAGCTGCTCCAGGGGAGAGCGATGAGAAGTTGTCCTCCTGTCCAGACTTAGTCTCTAAAGTCCACAGTGTCAGTTACACTCTGTTCTATAGGTCACCGTGAGTCAGAATTCACTCAATGGCGGTGAGTTTTCAGTCTAAGTGGAGTGGCTCTTCTCTGTCCTCCAGGGTCTCTTGAGTTACAGTCAACTGGCTGACAGTGGGTTTGGTTTAGATGTGGATTTGACTTGAAGCTTTCTTAATGTTTGCTACCTGGCTGACAAGACTTAAGTCACTGAACTTCTTTGTGATCTTTCATGACACCTACTGTTTTCAGAGTGAACATCTCACAGCCGAGTTAGTTAGGTAGGACACCATAACAAAGCACCACAACCGGGATGCCTTGAAACAGCAGAGCTTTATTTTCACATTGTCCTGGAGGTCAGGGGAAAAAATTCAAGGCCAAGCTTTCTCTGACATCTCCAGAGGGATATAATTCCGTCTCTCTCTCAACTTCTAGTATGCCAAATAATTTGTGGCTTGTTGTTGTTACCTCTGTTATCACATGACAGACCTTTCTGTTTTGTCTCTTCTCCTGTTTCTAGAGAGGCGGTCCTACGGGACTAGTTCTCGCACCACTTCTGCAAGACCTCACATTAACCCATCACACCTTCAAAGGCCCCAATTCCAAGCAAGATCCTTCCACACACAGCTATCTCTGTTAAGGTTTCTAGCTTTTTTTTTTTTTTTTTAGGACACAATTCAATCCATATCTTTGGCCTTTAATTAGTGCTTCTAAAATAGTGTCTTCTTTCTCTTATCTTTGGATGTAAGTCTAAATCCTTTTTAAAGAAAAGAAACCTTTATTATGAGTCCTGGACTAATACTAGAGAGACTGAAAGGGCCTGTGTCCATTTCAGCATCTTCCCAGAATTGCTCCTTCAAAATGTACAACATTAGAGGCAGAAGGAATGCACAGTATCACAAAGTAGGAGACTTCCACAAGTGGAAGTCCAGGTAAATTATACTCTGCTAGACAATCATTTACTGAAATGATTTGATGCAACTTCTAAAATGGTAATATTTTAGTAGAATTTATGATGACATCTGTAGCTACAGATAATAGTTTTTACATAAAACTTACAAAAAGTTTTTAACTTTGAAATACTGTTTGATTCCCAAAAGTAAACAAAAAGTTGTGAAAAATAATACGTACTTTTATGACATAACCGTCACACAATTTACGCAAAAGTTAGCATCTTACATGTTCATTTGCATTCTCTCATAGATAGAAGGGTGGTGCTATGACTTTTTAATGCAGTAGTATTTATCAGGTCTAGAGAGGAATGGGGCAACACAGAACTTGGCATTAAACAACAGCAACGAGTTTCACAACCTCTTCGATGCGCAATCTTTTAAGATGAGATATAAAAGACTCAACCCAAGACACTTGATTTAACCACTGAATTCTCACTTTGGCACAGTTTTTCTAAATATGTCATAGTAATTAATGGGTCCAGGATGAAGAAGCACAGCTCAGTCTGGAGGGATCTAGGGTATAGTTTATTTTTAATAATACATCTCAGGTGATAGGGACCAGCAACAGTCTAGCATGCTATCTTGTTCTGAATTTCTTCAAAGACTATATGCATTGGGCTGCTGACTTCAAGGTCAGCAATTAGAAACCGCCAGCCATCCAGCTGGAGAAAAACAGAATTTTGTACTCCTGTAAAGAGTTCCAGGCTCTACAAATAGGCTTTGGGTTTATGCTCTGACCCACCTCGTTCTCAACAATATGATTTTTGTTTGTTTGGTTTGGGTCTTCTGATGCCTGTTACCCAGTCCCAAGAATACCTCATGATCCCCCAGGCTGGTGTGCGTCTTCCATGTAGACTTGTTGCTTTATGCTAGATTACAGCTTGTTTATCTTCAAGCCTTTAAGACTTCAGACACTATATATTTTGATAGCCTGGCACTGTAAGCTTTCTTCACCACATTTGCTTATGCACCCATTTTGTCTTCAGAGATTGTGCTGGGAGGGTGAGCATCACAGAATGCCAGGTTGTTAAAACAAAGTGTTCTTGCAATGAAGGAGGGTATGAGCAGGGCCTGAAGTCCATCCACTACCTCAGTGTATTGCCATATAAATATATGTACCTAGGCCAATACTTCTATTTTTATGAATTAATGTATTTACATATGGACACACCTATGCTTCTGCCTCTATCCATAGCTTTGCTTCCTAGCTCATTTCCTCTGTTACCTTTTACCTTCTTCTTGCCCCACCATCATGCTCACCCAACTTCCACCTCTTAACTATTTCTCTCAGGTAGACTGTTGTTGCTCCAACACCCCCAGACTCTCTTTGTCCTCCTTGTTAATTTTGATTCGCTAGTTGTTTTCCTGTCTATGTTGTTTGCTCACCACTCCCTTCCCCCACCTCCTTGTCCCTCAAGTCCCTCCAGGACCACCTGTTGCTTTCTTCTCGAGCTTGCTTCCCATGTATATCTTATATCAAAAGGCTATCCAACAATAACAGAGACAGTGGTAGATATATAATCGTTTGCCAATTTGAAGGTTGAGAGTGTAGGGGTGGAGTCTAGCCTGTCAATCAGGCCTCTGTGTGGGCACGACCTTTTCTTAAGAATTCTAGGAAATCCTGTATTTCCTTGTTGGAGGTGAAAGACTTTTTTCTCTCTGCTCACTCCCTTGTAGACTCAGACCGACAAGACTGATTCCTTGTGAGACATCCCTGAAGAGAAGCCACATGGACCTACTCTGATATTGCCATGGGTACTGGAGAAGCCACATGGAGACCCCTGCCAGCGCTGAAATGCTTATAATGCCACTGGATCCAACGACTTTATACCCACTTTCTACCCTCTACTATAATCCTGCATTCAGTGTCATTGCATGCGTTTCATGAGTCTGAAGAGGACTTTATAGATTGGTATCACATATGTGGACTAATATCAGACTTATGGGCTTGGGCTGGACTGGGTTGGGATGCTTTCTTAATGTAAAGCATTACCCTTTATATAAAACTCTGCCTTATACACATATGAGTTTCTTCAGATGTGTTTCTCTAGTCTACCCATACCAATACAGAGACCAAACAAAAAGAAAACAAAAAATTGAAGCAAACAAACAACAACAAAAAACAGTGGGGTAAAGCACCAATGAAAAGCACAATATTCCTTTGGTTTCTATAGGTTTCTTCATCCACCACTCTCATGAACCAATGCTGCCTTTCACTGTGGGATAGACGGGAGCATGGACACAGATATAGATAAGAGATAAGAGCTCAGGACACACAGAATCCAGGAACAGCAATGGGAGTAGCAATACCTGAAGAGTAAGGAGAAGATGGGGAGAGGAATGGAGGAACTGATCACAATGATGGACACATACCCCCCCCCCCAACACACACACACCCTCCATAGGAACAAACACAGAAACCATAGGGGAAGGGAGACAGTGGTCAGTGTAAGATATGAAAATAATAACAATTTATAATTTATCAAGGGTTCACTGGGGGTAGAGGGAGAAGTTGATGCTATGGGCTCAATAGAAAGTAAATGTCTAGAAAATAGTGATGGCAATATATGTACAAATATGTTTGATACATTTGATGTATAGATTGTTATAAGAGCCCCCCCCCCAAAATGATCTTTTAATAAAAATAAAAGAAGAGTTTCAGGCTCAAAGACCCACTGGGTCAAATCTACTCTGTCCTGTAGGTTTGCTGTGAGCTAACATGGACATGTTGGCAGTGAGTGTGAGGTAGAGGCATAGCTCATTCTATTGTGGTTGTTTTATTGCTCTTCCCAGAGACTGTTTATAAATCTGTAACAAATTTGCATAGAGCAAGTCTGTCTATTGTGGCACTATGTTCCCAACAGAATCTGCTCACTCCACGCCTGTGTCACATTTGGTAATCCTCGCGACAGTTCAAACTTTTGCATGATGCGATTGCACAATAGACTACAGTATAATGTAAACATAAACATTCTATACACTTACAAACAAGAACACAAAACCCCCACATAACTCCCTTTATCATGATACTCATTTTAGATATTTTTATCATATTACAAAGTATATTTAAGAGGGACAATTCAAACTTGAATCCAGGTCTTTCCAAACAAAACTGCCTTCCAAGCATGCCTACCTTGCATGATGTTTCCCCCTTTGTAACTTTGACTAGTACCTCCATGCACTTTGTTATAACAACCAGAAACAGTGAGCACACACAGACACCACCCCTCTCACGACCCTCCCTCCTGTCTCCAAGCACACCACATCAGGAAAATTTGGAAATTTCTACTCCTACAAACTCTAGTATGGATTACACCTCAACATAAAGGGGGGAAAATCTTTACAAGTAGCTCAAAAATATTATGATAAATGGAAAAAATACTGAAATTGTTAAGGTTTCCTTCTTAATTGAATCTACAGTCAGTGCCCATGGAAGCAGAAGTCAAGTACTCAAATGCATTGCCCTGGGCAAATCTGCTGTAAAAGACTGCTTTCGAGTCAACCAGACAGATCGACACCGTGGCTGCCACAAGGGCCTCACATACTGCAAAGATGTGAGGCCAGTGCAGGACTGGGGAGCTTTTTATTGTACGGCATAGAGTATTGCTATGAATCAGTTGGAGGCACCTAACAACAAAACAAAAAGAAACTAAGTTTTAAGGAATATATCCTTTGTATATGTCTCTTTCTTTCACCCTAAACAAAGGACCGCCATCGTTGCCTGGGCCCCAGCAGTGGCTTTCTAACTGGAACACCTGTTCTGGCTCCTCTCCAGTGTACTTTCCACTCTGTAGAGAGGGGATTCTTTTTAAAATGCAAACTTGACCATGCTTAAAATATTTTATTGGCTTTTCATTACTCTTTGGATAAAGATCAAATATTTAACATGGCTGATAAAACCCTGAATTGTTTGGCACCTGACTAATTTTCTAGTATCAGCTCATAGCAATCCAAAACAAATGCAGTTTCCAGGCCCCACAACGGTCCCTTTCAGGCAGCCTGGCTTTCTACATGCTCTTGAACACATTTGTCTCTACAGCATGTTAGAATGTATGCCAATCCTGCCCCACAGATTGGCATGATCTGCTTTGCCACTACTTCCCTGCCCCGTTGCTTGGTTGTTTTTGTTGCTAACTGCCATCAAGTGAGTCATGGGGACTATATGCTCAATGGAAGGGAACTCTGTTCTGCCTTGCACCACCCCATGCTTGGCTATGGGTCAGACTCTGTGACACATATATTTTTCATGGACAATTTCAGAATGATAATACCAGGACCTATCTCAGTCTGGTAGCTCCACTGAAACATACAAGCACAACCACATGCAAACCATCACTGTCTACTGTTAGTATCCCCTATGACAAGCAAGTGTCTGGCATAGCAGCTGCTCGAAGAATATGTTTAAATGGATTAATTAAAGAGAATGAACATTATTCTGCCTCACAACTTAATTCTTCCATCTATTTCTTGGGCTAAGCCTATATTTCTAGGTAGATTAATAAATGTGTCCTAATTATGTGCCCTTCCATTCTTATGGTTTCCCATCTTCTTCCAATCACAGTAACATTTTAAAAATTCTACATTTCCTTCCTCAAACCTCTGCTACTTCTCCATTAGTTGCAGAAATGCAGCCAAAGCCCGTGAGCTTAGCATTAAGGGCTCCATCCCCAATCTCCCTTTACAATCTTTCCTAAGCTTATCATATAAGCAATGGGCTAGTCACTGAAGGAGTTCACAACCACTTGTGAAGAGACATATCCAGACTAACTTTATTGGGTTTGTCAAGCTCCATTATAGTCTCTGATAACATGGATGACTTCAGACAATGGATTATAGAATACAAGTGTAAGCTTTCTACAGGTTCACAAGTTTAGAATTTTGATGTTCAACACACTGACCGCTAGCCACACTTCAAGTTCTCAGCAGTCATATGTAACTAGTGATTATATTGGATTAGTTTCAAAGTTCAATTGGACAATTCCCATCATATGATGGGAAGGAATCGCCTATGTTGTTGAGAGTTGCCATAGAACTGACTCTGACTCACAGCAGCACTATATACAACAGAACAAAGCCCTGCTCCGTCCTGTGCCATACTCATGATTGTTGGTACATTTGATCTCATTGTTTCTTCTTTCTAAACAGCATGCTGGCTGTACTTCTTCCAAGAAAGACTTGTTTGTTCTTTTGGCAGTCTAGGGTACCTTCAATATTTTTCATCATTATCATAAATCAAGTTATCTGTTCTTCTTTGGACTTCCTTGTTCAGTGTCCAACTTTCACATACATATGAGGCATGGGTCAGGTGGACCTTAGTCCTCAAACTAATGGTGTTGCCTTTCAGCACTTCAAAGAGGTCTCGTGCAGCAGATTTACCATTGCAGTGTGTCCTTTCATCTCTTGACTGCTGCTTCTATTAGAATTGATTGTGGCTCCAAGCAACACAAAATCCTGGACAAGGTCAATATTTTCCTTTATCATATTACCAAGGGTTCAATTTTATTTTTCTCTCCATTGAATTTTATTATCTAGTTATTTTAATGAGAAGACCAATTCCAATATATGTAACTGTACTCCCTAAGTGCTATTCACCTACCTACCTACCTACCCCTCAACCACACATCCTGGCTTTGGTGCATTTCGTCATTAATCTTAGTACAGGCTATCACGATTCCAACAAAGATGCAGCAACACACGTACCAAAATGAAACCAAGTTCATTGCAAACGGATAGTTGATACAGATGTGAAGTATAATACATCAAATCAGTTCTTGCTTTTAACAGTCTGGTAGTAACCAGACTTCAAAATATTACTCTCAGATAAAACTTTTATCCCTGTCTCGAGCAAAGAAGAGGGGGAAAAATTGAAGATAAATAGAAACTATCACACCAACAGAATAATCAATCTCTCCTGACCCTGCGGCCAGAACAAGACAGGACTTGGTTACTAATGCTTAGGGTGTTCTGGAAAGAGAGGAAGAAAAGTGTAGAACAAAATCCTGGAAAAAAAAAAAAACCCCGGTTTTAGTAATCTGAAAGAAACTGGTGAAACCCAGAGACTATGGCCTTTTGTCACTCTCAAGTCTAGAATTGAAGTGAGCCCATAGCCCTCTTTCTGTCAAATGATTGGAGTAAGCATGCCTAAGAACAATCGATCACTACCAGCTCGGCATTCCCTCAGGGTCAAAGTTCAGTAGGCAGGAGGGGTTGGGAAAGAAGAAGGAAGTCAAAAGGGAAAAACAAAGGGAGACCATGTTTTCCAATCAATGACATGAGACAAAATCTTCACAAATTGTGAATAGAAAACTGATTTTCTCTGTAAACATTCACCCAATTCACAATAAAATGTTTAAAATAGAAAGTTGAGCGACCTAAAAGAGAACCGAAAAATAACAATATAACAAATAACAGCAAACTATGTATGTACATAAAGGTGTTTGGTTCTGAGGAAATTGTTATTTTTTCTAGTTTCTAAATATTTTTCAAGTGATTTCATAATTGAAATGATATACTTATGAAGCAAAAAATTATCCGTTAGAATACAATTTTAATATGCCCCCTTCATAATTTATGCTCGAGGATTCTGCAAGTCTGTGCTACACAGAGGGGAAATGTTTGTCTCAGCGCTCAAAGTCAGGCTGTCTCCAACACAGTGCTTTCACCAGGCACCCAGACTTCACTCACTGCCTTCTGCCCTCCGTCGCCTTTGCTAAAAAGGAAAGACACAACCAAAACCTTTAAAACAAAACAAAGCAGAACATTTATTCATTTATTCTGAGATTTGGGAATTAAGAAGATACAGGTAATGGAAATTCGATGTTCATCTGGGTTCCCTCTGTCCTGCAGTATGATTCTTGCCCAATTTGGCCATCAGTTCTTTGGCGGGATTGAAGATGCCAGTTGTCAGCTGGTCGCAGACATAGCACCGCGGGGAGGCGCGGAAGTGCTGCAGTGCACAGCTCTCGCAGAAATAATGCCGGCACTTGGTGACCACTGGGTTTTGGAAGGCCTGGCGACAGATGAAACACTTGAATGGTAGTTCCTCGTCGTCGTTTCCCACTTCATAGTTCTCCTCCTCGCAGACACGGTAGCGGCCCTCCTCAAGTTCGCGCTCAATCTGCCAGCCGTGCTTGTAGTCGGAGCGGTCGTGCAGGAACTTGCAGCTGTCCCCAAATCCGCAGAAGCCAGTCTCCTTGTAGTCCTTGCAGATGTCCGGCTGGTAGTCCCAGCGCACGGTGGCGCGCAGATGCTCCGGGGCGCGGATAGGACCCTTCCTGACCATCCCGGAGGAGGCGTTGCCCGTGGACTTATCTTTGGGCTTCATGAATTTGGGGTAATTGTTGATCCCCCGATAGATCTTGTCATCTTCCTTGCCCCTCCGTTCCTCCTGGATCTTCTGGCTGCGCTCAAAGATGGCTTGCGCGTCCCGCTCTCTCACCGTGTCCAGCTGGTAGGTGGCAGTGGCACCCATGTCCTCGGGCCCAACGCGTGTCCCCGAGCGGGTGGACGGGTAGGCCGCACTCAGACACCCGGGCTCATCCTCATCCTCGGCGTCGCCGCGCCAGCGGTTGCCTGGTGTCCTTTGTACCATGGGGCCAGCGGCCACCATCTTCCGCTCCCGGGAGACCAGGGGGCTGCCCTCCTCGCCGCTGCTGCTGCTGCCGCTGCCGCTCTCCGCGGGCCCTGCGCCGCGGCCAGGGCGCTTTCGGAGGCCCGCAGCCACCGTCCGCCGAGGCTTTCGGAAGAGGAAGGGGCGCGGGTGACCGGCCATCCCCGCCCTGCACTGGTTCCCCGGCCACTGTGGACCGCGCGCTGCCAACGGCCCACCACGTGAGCATCCTCCGAGACCCGGATGTACTGTGGAAAGGGGGACTGCACCAGCAGGCTTGTGGTTAGGAATTCCGCTTCCGTGTGGTTGTTGGGCTCATTCTTCCAGGGTCTCAAAGGCTGCTCTTTGGGAAACTAACCCATCCACCTTCTGCCCCACTTCCTGCCCCTTCGGGTTTCTTTTTGTATCTGAAACAAAAGGAACATTTCAGCGATTTGAGTACCCAAACTGCCCTTTCGCTGTGGGGGGAATTGGAGAGAGCAGGCATCTTCTGGGAAGGGTTAGGGAAAAGAAAGTGGAAAGACCTAGATACCGGATACGGCAAGAAACAAGAGCTTCACGTCATTCTGTTTAATAATGGTCTCTGTGATGTAGCCATGCCTCTTTAGTTCCTTTTGCACATGTGAAAGAGAGCCAGCCCTGTGAGATCAGGACTGTAAAGCCCATTTTAGTTCATGCCACAGCTTAAATTTCCTGAAGAATTCATGCTGGAAACAAAACAGCAAGTTAAAGGCAGGCTAGAAGTCAGCATACTAATCGAAATCCACACCCACTGCCATGGAGTCTAGTTTGCCTCATAAGTGACCCTATAGGAGAGTTTTCCCTGTTCCCTGGGGATTTGTAGGCGGCACATCCTCACAGGAGCAGGAAGCTTCATTTGATGGGATCAAATGCTGGCCTTGTGGTAGCCAAATGCTTGACCCGTGATGCCAGCAGGTCTACTTAGTATAACAAAAACAAAGAGGGAAATTAAAAACGTCTGTTGAGTTTATTCAGATACATAGTGACCCTCTAGGGCAGAATAGAACTGCCCAAGGGTTTCTGAGATTAACTCTGTAAGGGAGTACAGAACCGAATCTGCTTCCCACAGAGCAGCTGCTGGTTTCAAAGTGCTGAGCCTGTAGTTAGCAGACCAATGCGTGGTCACTATGCTACCAGGGCGTGTGGCAGTTAGGAATAATATCGCTGTTTGTGAGAGACACATTGGATTCTTTAAAACAATGACAACCAATGAACTAGCCTGCTTTTTCTGGCAAGGAATCCAAAGAATACCAATCGAAATAAACAGGTGCAGCACGGAAAATGCTCACTTTCTACAGCAAGTCTTTGGAGGAGCGCTACCAACTGCACCACAAAGAACGCCAATTCAACAGAACTCAGAAATCACATAGCAACATTATTAATTCTATAAACAAAAAGTGGTGAACACAATTCAAAAATGGTTGCAATCATACATTTATGTGGAGCTGAGATACGTTCAAGCCACATTCAAAAGAGGACATGGGACTAGGGGCATTATTACTGACTTCAGATAGATTTTAAATGAAAGCAAAGAATACCAGAAAGATGTCTATTTGTATTTTATTATAAAAGATAGTCAACTGTGTGGATCATACCAAACTACGCATCATGTTGCCACAGTGAAGAATGGGAATTCCAAAACTCTTAAATTATGTTCATGTGGAAACTGTACATAGATCAGTGACAGGTGTTCAAATAGAACAAGAGGATATTCCACAGTTTAAAGTCATGAAATAGGTGTGGCAAAGTTATATCCATTCACCCTACTAGTCCAACCTGTATTCTAAGCAAATAATTTGAGAAACTAATTCAACCAATAGCCAACATCATCGTAGCTGCCCTACAGAGGGTAGCTATGAGTCAGTATCTACTTGATGTCAATGAGTGAGTGAGGCAACATCATGATACATGAAGGAAAAGTGAAGTTGTCAGAGATTTTGTCTCACTTGGGCCCACATCTAATGCCCATGAAGCAGCATTCAAAAAATCAAATGATATGTTGCATTGGAAGAATCTGTTGTAAAACGTTTCTTCAAAGCAACTATGTCGCTTTTAGGTCTATGGTAAACTGATCCAAGAAATTGTATTTTCAATCAGTTCCTACATATTTGAAAGCTGGATAATGAATAAGGGTCACTGCATAAGAGTTGATGCCTTTGAAATAAATATGGTGTTGTCTTAGAACCCTGGATCTATCATCTGCTTCAAGAGAATCAACAAAACTGGCTTGGAAGAAGGATTGCCAGAAAGGTTCTCGTGAAGATGTCAAGATTTGGCCTCACATACGTGGGATATGTTACCAGGATGAAACAGTCTATCGAGAGGGGGCATTATGCTTAGTAGAGTCGAGAAATAGTGAAAAAGGACAAGACCCACAAGGAGGTGGATTGACAACAATGGGCTACAACATAGTAACGATTGTGCGGGAGGTACCGGATGGAGCGGTGTTTGGTTTGGTTTTAGATAGTGTTGCATTGAGCCTGGACTGGTTCTATGGCACTGAACATGCTGTGTGTGTGTGTGTGTGTGTGTGTGTGTGTGTGTGTGTCTGTCTGTCTGTCTGTCTAAAGATTATGAGTGGTCTGTTTAATTTTTTTTTCAAAACTCCATTGGCACTCAAAGCACTAGGAAAATTATAAAGAAAAGAAATAAAGAAATTAAGTTAGCCCTAAATAATTTCAACAGGATAGGAAGAAAGAATATAATGTGGCCAAGAAGTACCACCATCTCACAGTGCCCCCTAAGCCTGTGGAAAATGGAATCCCTTTTGTCTTAAATTCTCTTTTCAACTTAGGATGAACTTCTAAATAATTTCATTAACTTAGCAATCATTTGTGGTATTTTTCATGTTCTCTTTTTCCTTAAAACCCTCACTCATTTTGTTCTCTGTCCCCGATGTCATTTTCATTTCAGGAGCTACCCCGCAGATGAGCGAATGAGTCTGCAGAACAAAATGCTGCCCTTGTTCTAGCAGATGACCCATATTAATAGATATTTTAATGAAACACAAACAGAAATTGCTCGTTTAAATGAATGATAGCCTGTCTTAAGCCTGAAGACTTCCACTGACTTCCATATGAAGCCAATATGCCTCACTTACTATACACTTGGGAAAAAACTGACATTGCTAACGCTATGGAACAAATGCTTTCAGAATTTCTGCCTCTCTAAAGTCTTCTATAATGAAAATCCTGATGGTTAGCAATTTGACAAAAAATGAATAGTGACAGTGTTAACACAATCATTCGCCCTTCCTTTTGAAAGTCATTCATTCATTAATTCATCATATATGTGTTCATTCACTGAGCAAGCAATATTTGAGAATGCATTTCATGTCGGCCATTACATTGGTGTGATTAAATGATTTATAGGATAAAGTACTCAAGTTACCCAATATTTAATTAAATACAAAGAAATATATATGTGATTACCCAAAGAGGCAGTTTTGGCCTCAGGAAACAGATAATATGATTCTACTTCTTATGTAGTGAATGTTGGAAACTTTAGCAATACCACAGTTAGAGCAATGCTTCCGATTGTTTTCCATCTTGGTCTCTGCCATATTTATTGTGGTGGCTTTTCCCCCTTACGCTTCTACGTTCCTGGAGTCAAATAGCTCTGAGCTTAACATTATTACCTCAAACTGTCCAAGACCCTGCGTGTGAGGGTCATGCGGTCTCAAACCCCCTTTTGAAAAGTGAGCAATGCTTTCTCAGATGTATGCCAATTGACCCTCACTTACTTTTCATTGATTGAAATTGTGTCCCATGACCATTCTCTATGGAAATCATTAAAACAAGCAACAGAAATACCATTAACCAGTTTCCAGCCATCGACATTTACCCACTTATGTGGCGAAAGTACCCCAAATCCACTGAATCACACGATTATCTGATTCTTGAGCAAGTCTCAAAGCAGAGTATAGAATGTGTCTGTATAGTCAATCCACATCTGCTTCATAGAGAAAAATCGCGATTCAAATGATTTGTGCTTTAGTACATGTGTAGATGAGTGTACACATGCTTATGCAGCTTTGTAGGGCAATCCGTGGTTACAAATACATTTTGTGTTTAGGGCTCAGTGGACTAGAGCTAACTGAAGCATATACTAAAATCCTCGTCATCTTTATGAAAGTACCATTCTTTTATTAACAAATACCTCACATCCAGTGGTGTGAAAAAAGAAACATTAGAGAAAGAAGAAAGCAAAAACAAGGTTTCTTACTGGGCTCCCACTCTGAGTCTCTGTCAATGATTAATATAACTTTATTATTGTGAAGGTCTGTGGAGTTGACCCCCTACTAATGGTACCCAGTGTACAGGAGGGAAAAAGTGCTGCCCAGTACCACACCATCTCCATCATCAATTAAAGATTAGATCCCTGCTTGTGACCTGTAAGGTTTGCATGGGCTGATTTTACGAAGTAGATCACCAGACCTTCATTCCTAGTCCATCATAGTTTGGAAGCTCTGCTGAGATCTCTTCAGCACGACAGCAACACACAAGCCTGAGCTGACAAATGGGTGGCAACTGCACCTGAGGGACATTGGTAGGGAATTGAGCTCTAGTCTCCTGCATGGAAGGTAAAATTGTACCCCTAAACCATCTCTGCCTTCTACTGTCACTTAATCAAACAAGCAGTCATCTAAGTGAGGTGACAACGAAGTCCGCCAGCCCGTGTGACCCATGGATTGTAAAAAAACTAACAACACTCTAAATCTGAAGGTAGGAGTGGTATCAGCTGAGATTGTGAACACCTGGTTTGCAGAAGGCCATGGAAGACAGTGTGAGCGCAAAGTCCAGGTGCAGGATTAAACCTCAGATGATTTCCCTCTGACCTTCGTTGAGAGATGTGAATAGCCTGGTTATCAGACAGAGCGTATTGTAGAGAAGATTGAAATGCAACATCTGGTTTGATCCCTTTTTGGGACACATCGGAAAATTCTGGTAATGGGAAAAAATAATAGGGAAATACATGCAAATGAAGCATCCATTCTTACCACAGGCCAAGGATATGGATAGCTTTGACAGCTTAGAGAATGTTCTGGAAAGTGGATGATTACAAATATTCATAGGTTCAAACCTAATGCATTAATCATTTGCTCTCCCTTTTGACACATTTTAAAGCTATTCTAGTTTTTGATACTCTGTTTTTGTGTTTTCCCAACCAGTTTTCTCTATTTTATCAGCTTTTTTGACCCTTTGTTTTGTGTTATTGTATATTTTCCAATATATGAAATCCAGGATGAATGAATGAATGAATCTATAGAGACAGTAACTGGATTAATGGTTTCTTTGGGGCATGGCAGGAGACATGGTTGGGGGGGAGGGAAAGGAGCTAATAACAAGGAGTATAAGAGAAAAGAAAACATTCTAAACTGATTGTACAATGCTTCTGGATATGATTGAACTATTGAATTGTCTGGTATTTGGATTATGTCCTAATAAAACTGTTTTTTAAATATTTCCTTCCTCAATGTATATTATGAAACTAAAATAGAATATGTATGAGAAACTTATGATCAAGTTTCTATATTAATATAACACTTATTAAAGTATTATAAACCCCATCCCTATAGCTCTCTATTTTTGCATCTATTCATCTGTGTATATCCACAACCTATTCAGTCAACATCAAGGTAATGCCGCACCTATTTTGCAATATTCTTTTTTCAGCTATTACAGTATAATGAGTTCACAGAGATGTCTTCTCGTCAATCCCATCATAATTTTTAGAAAATCAAAACTGCTAACAGAACAAAATCAAACTGATGTTTGAGGCAGAGAATACTGCATCTAAATTGTGTATTAGCAGGCCATGTTCCACAGATAGGAATGTGACTCTCTCCTGCATTAAGGTTTCTTAAGAGAAAACAAGAGAGCACTCTCTAGATAATTATGCACTCGTCCTTGCATTACCGGCGTACTGTTGACGTTTAGCAAACTTTGTCACTGGGCACGAACCTTAATGCTCAAAAAATAAAGACTGGCCCCCAAAAATGTTATGGAGAGACTGACACTGCGGTCATATAGTACGTTTTCAATCACAGCATCCTCAGAGTAACTTTATCTACACTTCTTACTTGAAGAAGTCAGAGTTGTCTGTTATTTCTCCATAGAAGGTCATGATGGTTGGAATCAACTCAGTGACAGTGGATTTGGTTTTGACATTTTTTTGGTAATTTCTCCAAAAAGTTCAATGTTGTCAGGTGCCCTCCAGTCAACTCTGACTTATATCCGCTCTGTGGACAATAGAACGAAACACCATCCAGTCCTGCCCCATCCTCCCAACGCTTAAGTGTAAACTCATCGTTACAGCCACAGTTTGAATCCACCTTGTCGAGGTTTTCCGCTTTTTCTCTTCCTTGCCATTTACCACGTATGCGATCCTTCTCCAGGCACTAGTGTGTCCTGAGAACATGTCCATCATAGGGCGATGAAGTCTCACTGTCCTTGGGTCTAAGGAGCATTCTGGTTGTATTCCACCCAAGGCAGATCTGTTTATTCTTTTGACAGTTCATGGTCACCTCACTATTCTTTGCCAGTACCATCCTTCAAATGCAGATACAACTGTGCAGAACTCACACTAATGAATCATTGATTGATTACGTTTTAAGTCTTAGAACCAACACCACACTGCCTTTTGTAGCAATCATATCCTAGCTTATATTTTCCAGTTTTCCTGGCATTATGCTTCTATGAAGAGTAAACTTTCCTTTTCTAATTTCTTGAACTTCATTTAATAAAAAATACTTATAAATTTATACTTGAAGCACTTACGCATAGTTATATGCATACTTATATTGTTTTGTTTCATGCCTTTAAGTAAATAGGGATATATTCAGATTTGCCATATGTAAGCTATCTTAGTTTATTACATTATACTCATGGACTGGCATATAGGTAAGATCCAAAACATTCAGTTAGACCTGGAGAGTAAGTTTGTCCAATAATGAAAGTCCAAATCTTCAACAGCAGACATTTATCTTTAATGAGGGTTTCTCAGGAGGAATGTTGGACTAGGACATCATCCTTGGGGAGCTCTTTTGTAGGTGGGGTCCACAGGCTATGCAGGAAGCAATGATTCGGGAGAAGATCAAAGTCTAAACTGACAGTGTTGCTAATCTTTGTACAAAATAAAAGACTAAGCCAATAGGAGTTTTTGGTTTTCCATCCCTCTGGTCTTGTATGATGACAATTTTGTGTGGAGTAGCTAATCAAATTGCATCGGGGATTTTTGTATCAGGTTCAGGTTTTCTTTGATTAAGGACGATGCCATACCATACCACAGTCAAGGAACTGTCTATGACAAAGTAGCTGATTCTAATATTAGAAATTGTTTATTATAGAGGAGTTATTTCTCTTAGCTTACTGATAATTTAGCCTAAATGTTCAAGTCACACATTACATTTTTCACACATATGTGAATTGGGATTATTAGATTGATAAACCTGCATCACATTTCATCTGGGCAACAAGTTATGTTGGCGATTTATCAAGTACCTATTCAGACTCTTTTTTTAGGACTGTGAATTTTTCATATTTGGCATGATTTCCATTAGGTCAAAACCACTATGCTAACTTAAATATATTTTCAATATAAATGCATGGTCTTCCATATCATTGTATGCAGCTGTGGTTCATTTATTTTCATTGCTATGTAATGTTCTATGGTATGAACATGCCATAGTTTATGAATTATCTCTCTCCGCAAGGACATTTGGGTTGTTGTTGTTTGGTGGGATTTTGCACAATGGAAACATGGTGATGTAATGGCTAGTCATTCAACTACCAGTGGAAAAGTCAGGGCTTCAAACCTACTAGCGTCTTGGTGGGAGCCAAGACCTGACAGTCAGCTCCCATAAAGATTACAGCCTCGGGAAGCGACAGCAGTTCTCCTTGGTCCTGTGAGTTGGAAGCAACTCAATGATTCACAGCAGCAAAATCTTTCTCCTTCCCTTGCACGGAATTTCTCTAGGCTACATATCAAATGCTTCATCATAAGATATGCATATAGTGTCAATTTTCATCACAGTGCCATTTACACCATCACCAGCAATGCACAACATTCTCAATTGCTCTATGTGCTCAAAATTAAGAGGAATTGTCTGACATTTTAATTCAATCCTGTAAGTGATATGGTTATGTCATTACAATTCATTATTTCTTTCATTGTTTTGTAAAGAGGTTAGTAATTTTAAATTTATTTATTGGACACTTGGTTTTCCTCTTTTATGAAGTACGATTTTTTGTGTATGCAATGCACAACTCTTTTCCTAACCCTTTGGTGGTAATTACATTTCTTTAAAAAAATTCACAAGGACATCTTTTTATTTAAGCGGCGAGTTCACTATGAGTTGCAAACATATTCTCCCACTCAGTGACGTGTCTTTTTACTCTTGACTTTACCATTTCCCTTTCAGACCTCGGGTTTGAGCTAGCGTCCATGTCTGCAGGTATTAAGTGCTGTTGTCCTCATGCAGTGCCGACCAGTTATCTTGATATTCAGATGGTTGCGCACTAAAGGGTCAGCTAACCTGCAGGATAAATAATGAGTTCTTGGCTTCATAGTTTTCATGAACACTGAACAATGGACTTAGTTTGGAAACATGAAGATAGATTAAAATGATCCCTGTACATCTTCTGTTAGTCAGCTTCCCTCTGCTCCCCTGTAAAGGAATACGCATACAATTGCTTTTGGACAAAATGAAAGTTCGTGCATGTGTGTGGGTTTCGTTTTGCTAATTTACCCAAGGAAGTGCCTCTGCATGCTTCAACACCTGACCTCCTTTCTGCATTTCCTGAGGGGAGGGAATTGACTAAGCGCTCTGGAGCTGAAAATTGAAAACCAAGTAGCTGGTTAAAGAAGCCAAGTGGCCTCAGAAGCTACAAGATATGCTTCCGGAGGCCTCACACTATTTGCAAGAGGAAATGCCGGCATCCATCTGGATATATAAGCACTCCTTTTCTCCGTCCTACTGTAGCTACTCAAGTGAGTGACAGTAGTTATGTCATGACCACAGGTAACATAAATTACACATTCTTTTGCCCCTCTAAACTTTTTCAGCATCAACCTTTGCAAAAATACACTAAGGCATAATAGCTGATAATTTATGAGTGTAATTTGAAGGAAGCAATTCTGCTCTGTGATTAAGGTAGTAAATAAAAAATCAAATCCTCATTGACCCAACATGAAACTTAGCCTTTTATCACTCCCTAATGTTGTTTATGGAAGTATGACAGTGGAGTCCCAGAGAGGCGACTGCTAAAAATCCATGCAGTCCTTGTCGATGAAAAAGACAGTGGTTATAGAAAATGAAAAGGAATATCAAGAAAAAATGTATTTGAATAAGACCAAATTCTAATATATGTATTTATTTTTGCTTTTGAATGAAAGGATTTTTAACACTGAAGATATGCTCCATAGCTAGGCATAACTAGATAAAATAAAGATGTAGGAAATTATAATCTGATGAGCACCTAGAAGAAAAACGTGAACAGGATTGTTTTATGATTTCATAATGAGGGCATTTGAATTTGATAAGTGAGATATGGACAAGGGGTTCAGCTGCGACCCTTTCTTGGTAAAATATCTGCCCTGAGGAATTCAACTGCAGATTGGACAGCAGTTCATTACACTTTTCCTTTGGATTTAAAAATAGATTTCTTCCCCAATTATTCTTTCAGGCTGGAACTCAAATAGGAAGGGTAAGATCATTGTGAATATGAAAGTGTGTACAAATAGTGTGCTTGCCATCTGGATCCACTGGAGGTTTGCATTAGCCTGAGGCCTGGATTTCAGTTCAGATCAATTTCCAGATGAATTGAGATAAATGTGAATCTTAAACAACTAACAACAGCACCATCTGAAGTAGAGACTGGAGGCATGTACCAACAGGACCATGAATCAGGCTTAGAGTTTGACTACCTTGTGACTTTGCTTAAAATCATCTCAGAAGTCGATCTTCCTAGCACCGTCTTTGGTTCTTTATAAGAATTAAAAGTAAGTGGTGGTTGTTGGCTGTAGTTGTTCAGGTAACCAACTCTTGGCAAACCCAGACACATGGAAAAGAATGCTGTTCTTTCCTGAGCCAGCCACGTGCTCAGTTGTGGGGGGGGCAGTTGTGATCTTCACGGTCTTCAGTAGTAAAGCATCAACTCTGTCTTCCTAGTCTGTGTTTGTCTGGAAGTTCTGCTGATGCCTAATAGGCATCATAATAATAAGCGATAAACCAATAGTTGCTGCATATGAAGTCTACTTTGTATCGTTGCACCACCAATGCTCTGAAATTACCAATAATGAATAATAATAATTTTGCTATATGTCATTCCTGCCAAGATTAGCAATTTATTCAGTAGCAAGGCACCTTATTAAAAGGTTTCTGTGCTGAATATCTGTTTAAGCAATTGTTGCTTCATAGCTATTTCGATCTTTCAGCATTTTTTTCTTAATTATTTTATTGGGGAATGTACAACTCTTATCACAATCCATACATCCATCCATTGTGTCAAGAACATGTGTACATTTGTGCCATCATTATTTCAAATATTTACTTTCTACTTGAGCCCTTGGTATCAGCTTCTCATTACCCCCCTCCCTTACCCACCCATCCTCCTTCATGAACCCTTGATAATTTATAAATTATTAATATTTTTTCATGTGTTACACTGACCAATGTCTCCCTTTACCCACTTTTCTTTTTTCTATCCTGCCCTGGGAGAGGGTTATATGTAGTCCATTGTGATTGGTTCCCCTCTTCTCCCCCTTCCTGGTATGGCTACTTTCAGTATTGGTACTGAGGGGTTTATCTGTCCTGGATTCCCTGTTTCTAGCTCTTATATCTACCCATGTACATGCTCTGGTCTAGCCAGATTTGTAAGGTAGAATTTGGACCATGATAGTGGTGGGGAGAGGAAGCATTAAAGAACTAGAGGAAAGTTGTATGTTTCATTGGTGCTGTAGTGCTGTACTGCACCCTGACTGGCTTGTCTCCTACACAAAACTCTTCAGTAAGGGGATGTCCAGTTCCTTCCAGAAGGGCTTTGAGTCTCTACTCCTCACACTCCCTCATTCACAAAGATACTATTTTTTGTTCTGGGTCTTTGATGGGTGATAACTGTTCACATGATCACACAGGCTAGTGAGCTTCTTCCATGTGGGCTTTATTTCTTCTCAGTTAGATGGCCGCTGGTTTATCTTCAAGCCTTTATGACCCCAGGTGCTTTATCTTTTGACAGAGGGGCACCATCAGCTTTCTTCACCACATTTGCTTATGCACACATTTTGTCTTCTGTGATCGTGTCAGGAAGGTGGATGGCCGCTTTTTATCTTCAAGCCTTTATGACCCCAGGCGCTTTATCTTTTGATTGCTGGGCACCATCAACTTACTTCAACACATTTTGTCATCAGTGATCATGTCAGGAAGGTGAGCATCACAAAGTGCCAGGTTAATAGAACAAACTATTCTTGCATTGAGGAAGTATTTGAGTGTAGGCCCAATGTCTATCTGCTACCTTAATATGAAACCTATAAATGTATGCACATAGATCTATTCACCCATCATCATATATCAGTATATTTACATTTGTACATGCCTATATTTAAACCTCTATAAATGCCCTTTGTCACCTAGTTCTTTCCTATATTTACTTTTACTTTTCTCTTATCCCGCTATCATGTTTAATTTTCATTTGGGTTTCAGTAATTCGTCTCAGTTACATTGCCCTTGTTAGGCATCCTACCCCTCCTTACAATCAATTTGAGGTCACTTGTTGTTCCCTTATCCCTGGGTTTGTTAACACCCACTTCCTTTCCCTCACCTCCACCTCTCTGATGTCTGCCACAGAACATTTGGTCTCTGGTCTCGTTGTTTTTCCTTCTGGATTGTTTATCCCACCTCTGATCTAGATAGTCATGCAGAGATAATAATACACACACACACAAAGACAGAGCAAAACAAAGCAACAAAAGAAAATAAAACAACAACAAAACCAAGGACAAAAAAAGAGAAAAACCTAAAAATAGTTCCAGGTCCGTTTGTTGACCTTTAGGAGTATTCTCTGGTTAAGTCTGATGGGGTGCATGCTCTGGTCCTACAGTCTGACTTTGGTATTCCTTGGGGGCTTCATTGCTCTGCTCTCCTTGCTGTTTGTTGCACATCCTTAGTGTTTTGCCTTGGTGTGGTGGCTTCAGATCAGGCACATTCCTGCACTGTGTCTTCAATGTTGTCCCCATAGTGCCATGGGTCACTGAGGGATATCATATTTCATGGCGGGGCAGGCCCTGTGGTCCTCTCTGCAGCATGGTACCTTAAAAGAGTTCCCGTGCTAAAGATCTGTTTAAGCAATTGTTGCTTCCTAACAATTTAGATCTGTCAGGATTTTTTAAAATCTGTATTATATAACATCTCACTTAATTTTGTTCAAAGCAACCCTGTGGAGAAGAAAGGCAATTATTAAAGAAAATCAAGATAGAGCTAGATAGCCAAACTGTAACTGGAAGACAAAATTCCAGTCTCTTAACAGAATGTAATTTCTGTACTGCGGTCCCCATCCCCAGAAGATGGTTTTAGTAGTTACACACAATAGCAAATGTATTCATTATTATGGCTAAGTTAAATAAATATTTTTAAGTTCATAATGTTACCTCTGCCTAGCAAGTATCTGACATATAAGAATGTTCTATGTTACTATGTTACTATGTCCTCTCATGGATCTCTCTCATACTTCTTCATCCACTCCCCCCAATTTCCCCCTTCACAATTCTGCCTTCTTTCTGCCAGTCATTCATACTCAGTTATCTGTTAATTAACTCTCTGGGAAAGAATTTGTGATGCGAATTCTCCAAGGAAAACTTCCTTTCAATGGAAGACTCAAAGACCCTTCAAGACCCTTAGCTGTCTGTGTCCTGCCAGGAGAACTTGTCTAGGATCTTTCACATGAGACAAAGCTTATGTTGACAACTCTTAGAAAATGATGCTACAAATTTATCTCTCTATGAGAAATATATAAGGGAAGGTTGATCACTGTTTAATTAATTAATTTAATGTGTGTGCTAGGGAGGGACAGACTTAGAGTCAGGCCTGTCATTTGACAACTATGTGAACATTTTAATTATGTCTCCAGGCTTAAAATAAGAATACAGTAGGGCTCACTTTAGTCACTTGATGTGAAACTCTAGAAGGACCGTGTCAACATTGGGTAGAGTACCATGCTCCTTTTGTCTTTGTAGAGTCGATGGGTTGGTACGACCGGCCAAGAAGCTTATTTTCAGGCTCCGTTCGACCAAATCTTAATGCATCTGATAGAAAGGTTCTTGGCGATCAGAGTAGCAGCAAGAGTTCATAAGTACGCATGTGTCATGCAGCAGCACCAGAAACAAACGGTGATCAGTGCTTTCCATTTACAATAATGATGCCCACATGGCCCCTGTGTGGTTTGGATTGAATTGTGTCCTCACATCCCTTCCCCTTCAAAAAATATGTGTTGTAAACCTTACCTTGCTTACCTGTGAATGTAGTCAGATTTGAGAAACGTGTTTGGGTGTGTGTGTGAATGAGATCATATCAGCGGGGGCATGTCTTAAGTCAATCACTTCTGAGATGTTAAGTTACATTTTAAAAATAGGTATAAAAGGCACAGAGGGAAGATATACATTGTGTGAAGATAAGCAGAGATAAACCAGTGTGAGCTCAAGAACTCCAAGGATGCTTAACTAGAGACGATGAGACGGGGATTCCTTCAGAAATAAAGCCTTCCCAGCTGTCCCCTAGACCTAATAACCTGCTTTCCTCTCCTAACTGAGAAAATTCATTTCTGATCATTAAGCCACCCACTTGAATATCATAGCAGGGCTAAGTAAGTATGAGGATCCCTGGAGGTGTAGTAGTTGTGCATTGGGCTGCTAACACGAAGATCACAAGCTTGAAACCACTGTCCACTCCATAGGAGAAGTTTGAGGCTTTACATTTTCTGAAGCGATCCGGTCTGATGCCATCAAGAGCAGTTCTACCCACTCCTCTGGGGTTGTTATACACTTCAAGAGCAGTTCTACCCACTCCTCTAGGGTTGTTATACACTTTAAAAGACTGGCTTTCCCCCTTTCCAACCCACTTACCCTCCACTCTCCCAGCATCGTCCCTCACACCCATGGTCCTGAAGGTATCATCCACCCGGGATTCCCTGTACCTCCAGCCCTCATTACAAGGATCCACATGTGACCTCTTCCCTGGGAGAGGGACAGCAGAGAAGGGGGGAAGGGAGACTCCGGATAGGGCAAGGTATGACAAAATAACGATGTATAAATTACCAAGGGCACATGAGGGAGTGGGGCATGGGGAGGGAGGGGGGAAAAAAAAAGAGGACCTGATGCAAGGGGCTTAAGTGGAGAGCAAATGCCTTGAGAATGATTGGGGCAGGGAATGTATGGATGTGCTTTATACAATTGATGTATGTATATGTATGGATTGTGGTAAGAGTTGTATGAGTCCCTAATAAAATGTAAAAGAAGAAAAGAGAAAAAAATGATTAGGGCAAAGACTGTACAGATGTGCTTTATACAATTGATGTATGTATATTATGAACTGTGAAAAGAATTGTATGAGCCCCAATAAATTGTTAAAAAAAATGATTAGGGCAAAAAAAAAAAAAGACTGGCTTTCTTGTTTTCCGAAGTAAGGATGACAATCCCTATTGTTATGCTTAAGAGAAAAGGAGGCTCTTTGTTAGTCATTCCACAACTGGGACTACAATTAAGGTCAGAAGCCAAAGTCTAGCAACTCTTAATCTTGCTGATTTCTGTGGAGTCAGTTACAGCTTGTGGCAACCACATGCAAAATCAAAGTAAATGACACCTTGTCCAGGCTGCATCAGTTTCAAGATCACACTGTGTGCTGGTCCAGGATTGTGACCACTGTATACTTTGGGTGTCTTCCAGACCAGGGGCTCATCTCTCTTTAGCTAATCTCCAGAAGTAGATACTCAGGCTTCTTCCTAGTCTGTCTCATCCTGGAGGCTTCACAGAACCCTGTCCATGGCGAGTCACTCTGGCAGTACTTGAAATGCCAGTGACTGAGACCCTAAAGTCCGTTCAGTACACAGCCACCCCACTCCAAGAGAAAGGCAGTGTTATCGCTCTTAAAACTATTAAAAACCAGTGTTTTAAATAGTTTCCTTGCTATTAGAAGGGAGAAGTTCAGATTTCTGAAATATTTATGGTTTGGGGATAATGAAATGAAACTCTGTCTCTCTTCCCTCTCAGATTTAGGATTTAAATAGAGTTATGGAGCCAGAGTGGTATAGCGGTTATGTGGCCTTACAATGGGATGCTACTGCAAGGTCAGCAGCTTGAAACCACCAGACTATTCACAGAGGAAGACTAGACTTTTAATTCTGACAAAGAATCACAATCTCAAAAACCACAGGGGCAGTTCAACACTGTCCTATAGGGTTGCTAAGAATCAGACTTGGTGTTGGTATTGGGTTTTTTTGTTTTGTTTTTATGATGTCTCTTGCAAGATCTATGCCATGTAACCTATTCATAAATAAGTGAGGTATTGTCCTTAATCAGTATGTTAAGTTAGGATTCATTGATTAATTTTCAGTTGGGATTAAATGATTATTTCTTTACAATACCAGAGGTTGTGAATTTCTCTTGAATATTCAAATTTAGTTAATTTAAATAAAATTTCCCCTTTCGTGTTGACAATATTTTTGATACGAGTAGTTATTTAATTAATAACTAAGGCTTAGGGTAAATACTAAAAGATTCAGAAAAATAAGGATGAATAAATGCCTTTCCTAATATTCTGCAGTCTTCATGGCATGAAATAAATCTGCATTTCATTTCTAAACAGGAAAGAGAAGCTTGACTAACATAGAAAGATTTTTTTTCCATTTGATTTCCTCAAATGCCTTCTTTCTTTGTGTACTTTTTCCTTTATAAAAATAAAGAAGGAAGTCTTGAGGAAAAGCTATTTTCTAGGACATTATTTTGGAGATTGGTTTCTTTCTCTAGAGGGGTAAAACCTCATTGTCATCTTTCACAGGGTAAATTTTTTAGAATATAAGCAGGAGGCCCTAAATTTATTTTCTTGTGGTTTGTTTGGCATTCGATGAAAAATATCCTTTGTTGATGTAAATTGAAAATAAATTTGGAAAGGATTGTGTTTAAAAATGTAAAGAAAACTTTATAGGTTATAATATGTAGATATATGTATGCTTATGTTACTATTAGTAGTTTGGAGATACATGATTTTGTCTGATTTAAAGAGAAAGGGTTTTTGACAGTATAGGGAGGTATTAGAGGCAAAAGAGGATTTAAAATTTTTCCTTGGGATTTTGAAACAAAATAAAACAAACAGATTCTCTACTAAGTTTACATTGGATTAAGCACAGAATAGTTTGGCACACAGAAAAATCAGCCACAAATAATTCAAAAAGTTTGTGAAAACTAATGAAAAGGTAACAGAAAATTTCTGCCAATTTTTGAAACACCCTTGTATTTATAGTATTTTGTATGTTACTGATCATAAAAGTATCTTTTGCATACTTTCTGTCTAAAAGCAATATGATATAAAATACCGTGGGAAAAGCATATAAAGTCAGGTAAATCCAGATGAGATTGACTTTGGTAGCATTCATGAAGTTGGAAGTCACGTGAGTTATATCCCAGAGAATCAGTTAAAAGTTTTAAAGCCAGCGTTTTCCTTTTTGCTACATACTTTTTTTTCTTGCTTAATGGATTTGTCAAGGACAAAGATTGTTTAGTTATGAAGTGTGACTGGCTCATTGTATACAATGTGAAAATAATAGAAAACTCCATGGATGAAAGATGAAAGAAATAAGTAGGTAAAAGATAATGCTTTCTGGAAAGGAAATTTATAGCATTAGGCAGTTTTTGATTTTACAGTGTATTAGAGGTTTATCTTCTGTGGTACAATCCCCAGTTCAGAAGGAAACTTATCATTCACTCTTTGCATTTTTATCCTGGAAGGAAATTTTATGGAAGTAATAATACTAGATGATATGGCACAATATTATTCTATCTGAAAATCAAAGCTAGGAAAGAAAAGTTTTCAT
Source organism: Tenrec ecaudatus (assembly GCF_050624435.1). Taxonomy (NCBI): domain Eukaryota; kingdom Metazoa; phylum Chordata; class Mammalia; order Afrosoricida; family Tenrecidae; genus Tenrec; species Tenrec ecaudatus. Next base: position 124,917,446 of record NC_134534.1, on the reverse strand, counting down.
TTTCTCTTATAGGGGGACTGTAGCATTTCCTTAGTGGTAGACTAATAAAAACTTATTTTGAGAAGATGGTGGACACATACTTTTGCAATAGAAATGCTGGAACATTTCCATAGATCTAGAATTTTATCAGCTAAAGATATTATTTTATATCTAATATTGACCAAGTAGCACATTAAATCATACAGTCAAATTTTTTAAAAGCTGAATGGTTACATGAAGTGTTGACTAGAACTTGATCATTTTTGTGTGCTATTTCAGACCTTGATGATTTACTCATTCCCAGATTTACTCATCAGTGGTTTTAAAGTCTCACAAAGTAGGAATTATTTTAAGCTTAAGCAATTTAAGCAGTTGTTTTGAAATTATCATCTTCCAAATCTTGTCAGTCATGTGACTTGAAAGGGCATAAACTAATTTGAAATGAGTCCGACCAGCTAAAATGAAAATGATTTTATTATTCAGTAACACTTTAATATGGATACTTTAGAGCTTTCATTTCCTGATTATGGTAAATTATGGTGCATCATTAAACTGTCAGATTAAGTTGTAATATTATAGTCACCCTGGAGTTCTCTTATGTTTCCCTTTAAATAATTCTTATACCTATAAATCCAAATTTTGACCTATATCATTATTCTGAAAGCCTAAAGCCTCGCTTCACTGATTCCTCCTTGTCTTGGATTTGATGATAGAAACTGATCATGTCTTAGAAATACCTTTCCTTTGACATTGTTAGGCTCCGGCAAGCAGGTTCTGATTGTGTAGTAACATAAAATTCAGTACCATCTATTAGGTAACTGGCTAAATTGATAAAGTTTTAGAATAGAAACAAATGATCCCTTGGAGGGTGTGTCCTTTAGTATGTAGTGATCTCAGATGAAAATTGTCCACTAGCTTAGTACTCAGGTAACATGACTTCCCCAAACCTCTAAAGTTGAACTGTAGCCAGAAAGCATAATCATTCTGAGCTTGGCTTTCAAGTCCGACAGAAACATTGCCCAGATCCGTCCATCTCCTCAGACATGATCTGGAGCATACATTGAAGTTCTCATGGCTGAAATGTGGTTTGCAGCAGCTAGGATCCGCCCATCTTGCCACATGTATACCCCTTAAGCCCTCCTTTCCTATTGTGTGGATACCCCTAGACCACCCCCTCCCATTACTGTTTGATATATAGCACAACCCTTTCCTGTGCCGTATGTCTTCACCTGTAATTAGGGGGCTTGCATGTCTCAAGAGAATATAAAAGCCTTGGTTAGCTTTAAATCTTTCTCTACACATGGACCATCAAATGAGGCTGAGGTGAGCATTGCTATCATGAAATGTGTTGGACTCCAATATTTCCATCTCTCTTCTATCGCTCATGCTCTCTATGACTTTACTATAATCTTCACTTATTATCCCTGTACAATTGCGCCTACGGAACCCATGATGCTGTGTGAGGGAGAGGATTCCCCTCGCATTCCGCTCCCACTCGTATTCACTCCATGTACAACAGAGTGAAACAACACCTGGTCCTGCGCCGTCCTCACAAGTGTTACTCTGTTTGAGTCCACGGCCGCAGCCGCTTTGTTAATTAATCCACCTTCTCCAGGGTCTTCCTCCTTTTCCATGTCTGATACCCCTCTTCCACGGATTATGTCCTTGAAAATATGGCCAAAGAATATGAGACCGAGTTTGACAATCCTTGTTTCTAAGGAGTATTCTAGTTGCACTTCTTCCAGGACAGATGTGTCTGTTCTTCTGTCAGGCTATGGTACTGTCATTACTCTTCACCAGCACCATGACTCAAAGGTATTGATTCTCCTTCCGTCTGCCTTATTCAATGCACACACGCATGAGGCCGTTGAAGATGCCATTGCTGGGGCCAGGTACACCTCAGCCTTCAAAGTAGCATCCACACTTTCAAGAGATCTTGTACAGCAGATTTGCCTAATGCAATTCGTCCTTTGGTCTCTTGAATGCTGTTCACATGAGTATTGATTTTGGATTCTCCCCAAAAGATAACGTCCTTGACCACTTCAATATTTTCTCCATCTAGCCATTGGCTCAGTTGTGAGGATTTGTGTTTTCTTTACATTTCATTATAATCCATTTTGAAAGGGGCGGTCTTTGATCTTCTTGCTGTGGAACAGACAATGTGATGCTCCTCAGACACCGGCTATGGCCCTCGGATCTGGCAATCATTATGACTTGTACTGTAACTAAATCTGTACATCATTGAATGCAAACGGATACATTTCCACTTCTACTTCGAATGTTTCACTCTAGAATGATAGGCTAGACCTTTACTAGTTTCACTCGAAAGACTACCTTAAGTGTGCGACTCTAGGCTGACAGGTTCATCTCTATCTCAAGGGTCTTATGGAGACTTTATAAAATGGAATAGAACTGCCCCATCCCTTTTTTCAAGACTGTAAAATTTAAGGTTAACTGAAAAACAATAGGCTTGGTTTTTAGTTTTGTGTGTCTAAAGAATACAGCATTATCAAAAATTGCAGAATATACCAGGAACTTTGAACAACAAAAAAAAAGAACAACTCTGTTGAAAGGATAGTTTTAAGCTCCCTAAAAATGTGGTTGGTGAGACTGTGTTTTTGGACATGTTATCAGGAGAAGCTAGCACCTAGAGCAGAATATTGTTGTTCCTATTGTTAGGTGTCACCGAGTCAGTTCTGACTCAGGGAGGCCCTGTGTAAAACAGAATGAACCGCTGCCCAGTCCTGTGCCATTTTCACAACTGTTCTCAAGTTTAAGGCCATAAAAGCAGCTACTGTGTTAATCCACCTTGTTGAAGATCATTTTTTTCCATAGCCCTAATACCTGACCAAGCATGATGGCCTTCTCCAGCGACAGATCTCTCCTGACAACATGTCCAAAGTATGTGAGACAAAGTCTCCCCATCCTTGCCTCTAAGGAGCATTCTGTCTGTTCTGCTTCTAAGCAAAGTACTTCCGATTTTCGTTGCCAGCACCCTAGGTTAAATGCATAAGATTTTCACTGGTTTTCCTTATTTAATGTCCTGATTTCCCATGCACATGAAGCAACTGAAGAAACCATGACTTGGTCAGGTATGCCTTAGTCCTCAAAGTAACAGTCCTGCTTGTCAACCCTTAAAAAAGAGGGCATTGGACAGCAGAGCTGCTCAATACAATGCATCATTTGATCTCTGGAGGCCTGTTTCCATGAGTAGTGATTGTGGATCCAAGCACGAAGAAATCCTTAATAACTTCAACCTGTTCTCCATTTATCATGAAGTAACCTACTGATACAGTTGTGAAGAGTTTGGTTTTCTTCACATTGAGTTGTAATGCATACTGCAATCCTTGATCTTTATGAGCAAGTACTTCAAGGTTGGTATAGCAGAGCTTCGTGAAGAAGAGGGAGACCCTGAATGAGATGAATTGACACAGTGGCTATAGCAATTAGCTCAACCATAAAAATTGTGAGGATGGTGCAGGACTAGAAATTACTTTATTCTGTGATCATAGGGTGCCTGTAAGTTGAAGTTGACATTAAGCTATCAAGAATAAAATATGTGACCAGTAGACATGCTCGCTACTCACGCTTGAGGGCTCAGTACGTGAGTATCATGTGCCATATACTAGAGGTTATACGCCTACATATTTGTTATAAAGCAAAGGCAACAAAATTTCAGGTGACATTTGACCCTTTTAGGTCAATAAATATAATGCATAGAAATGTCACACTCAAATTCAAAATGTTCCTGATTTCTTGAAAATTCCTTGAAGCTCCATTCTGATATATGGTGGGACAGACAGGACTGACCTATAGCCTTTTCCCCTCCATCTCTCCTCAGCCATGAGGAGCTTCGCTTATAGCCATGGAATCGTGCTGCATGACTACACCGCTCTGCACACAGCCTTCAGATTGCCACCCTTGTCCACTCCCAGGGAACATCGTGTCACATTGGCAGTGCTGACTACCTTCAGTATAGTAAGGAAGAAGCTTAAACATCTGGAATTTTACCACACAATTCTGGGGTCTTAAGCACCCATAGCAAGATCTGAACAGGAGAATGACAGCTATGGTTGGCAAAACACTTTAACCCCTTGAAATCTTCACCCTGTAGGTGTTGGTGTTATTAGTAGAAGACCAAATAACTCTTCAAAGAAAGAGCTTCATGATAAGGGTCTAGTAAAAGGGGAAAGATTTATATGATTTTAAGAGAAGCCAGAGAATAGTGAATGAGGCGGGCAGTGCGAAGTGGAGACCCAAAGCCCATTTGTAGACCGCTGGAGATCCCCTGGCAGAGGGGTCTCGGGGAGAAGATGAGCCAGTCAGGGTGTGATGTAGCAAATATGAAAAATACAACTTTCCTCTAAATGCCCCCCTACCCCATCATCATGATCTGAATTCTCCCTTACAAGTCTGGCTAGACCAGAGGATGTACACTGGTACAGATAGGAACCAGAAACACAGGGAATCCAGGGCGGATGATCCCTTCAGGACCAGTGGTGTGAGGGACAATACTGGGAGCATAGAGGGCGGGTGGGTTGGAAAGGGGGAACCGATTACAAGGACCTACATGTGACCTCCTCCCTGGGGGACGGACAACAGAAAACTGGGTGAAGGGAGAAGTCGGACAGGGCAAGATATGGCAAAATAATAATTTATAAATTATCAAGGGCTCATGAGGGAAGGGGAAGCAGCGAGGGAGGGAAAAAATGAGGATCTGATGCCAGGGGCTTCAGTGGAGAGCAAATGTTTTGAGAATGACGAGGCCAATGAATGTACAGATGTGCTTTACACAAATGATGCATGTATGGACTGTGATAAGAGTTGAATGAGTCCCTAATAAAATAATTTTTATAAAGGTTCTGGTATTCCCTTCTTTTGGTTGAACAATTGCCTCTTGATCCATGTTCCAAATGAGCCCAATGAAATGTTCACAATCTTCATTCCCCTCAAGGTTATCCATAAATTTTTACGATTCACATATTCAAATGCCTTGCCATAGTCAATAAAACACAAGTAAATATTTTTATGGTATTCTCAGTCAAGATCTGATCCATGTGACAGTCCATGTTCCTCGTCCGCTTCTGAAGTAGGCCTGACCCTCTGGAAGCTACTTGTCAATGGATCACTATGTTATTGAATGATCTTCAGAAAAATTTAACTTGCATGTGATACGTTGATAGTGTTCTATAGTTTGAGCATAATATTGGATCATCTTTCATCAGAATGGGTACAAATATGGATATGTTACAGTCAGTTGGTCAGGTAGCTCTATCCCAATGTTCTTGGCATAGACGAGTGAGTGCATCCAGTGCGTCGTCACCTTGTTGAAACATGTCAGTAGGTCTCCGACCACTTCCTGGAGCTTTGTCTTTGGCTGATACTTTCGGTGTACCTCAGACCTCTTCATTCAGCACCATGAGTTTTTGCTTACATGCTCCCTCTTCACATGGTGGATTGTAGCCTCGTTCTTTTGGTACAGTGGCTCTGTGTTGCTTCTCTGTCTTCCATCTGTGTCATTCAGTATTTTTCCTGTAGAATCGTTTCATTTTGCAATTATATGTTTGGAATTTTTTGGCTTTTGGGGCTTAAGGAATGGTGATCGTGTTCTTCCTTTTCTGTTTTCTAACTGTACGTCTTTGGGAATTTTATTATGTTTTATTATTTTATTTTATTATTTAATTTTGTTTGCTTGAATTTTCTTTTGACATTTGATGATCAACTCCTCTGCTTCTCCATCGCTTCCATTTGTGTTCGCTATTCTATGAGTAAGAACACATTTCAGTCTCTCCTTCACTTTGATATTTTCGTTCCTGTAGCTTTAATGATCTTTTGCTTTCATCATATATGATGTTCTTGATGTCATACCACAGCTCCTTAGGTCTCCTGTAATTTGTGTTCAAAGCAGCAAATAATATTTAGATGCTCTCAATAGTTATGTGTGATATACTCCAGGTCCTATTCTGGCTCATGTGGACTTATTTTACTTTTATTAGGTTCAACCTGAACTTACATATGAACAATTGATGATTATATGTGGGTGCCTGGACTCATTTTAATTGCTGATATTAAACTTTTCCTGTGTTTTTCCCCACAGTTGTTGTCCTCTTGATTTCTGTGTAATCAATCTGGAGAAAACCCATGTGTGTAGTTGCCTTTTGTGTTGTTGGGGGAAAAAAGATATTCGCAATGAAGAACTCATTGACCTTTGAAAATTCTGTCATTTGATCTCCAGTTTCATTTCTCTCTCCAAGACCATATTTTCCAACTATTCTTCCTTCCTCTGTTTCCAGGTCTTGCATTTCAATCACTAATAATTATCAACTCATCTTGATTGTATATTTGATCAATTTCAGACTAAAGAAGTTGGTAAATTCTTCAAGTTCTTCATCATTAACTTTAGTGGTTGGTTCATATAATAAGCGTATTTATTAGAATTTATTTTTCCAAGATAGAAATTATCCTATCATAGAAAGCATTGTACTTCAAGATAGTTCTTGAAATACTTTTCTGAAAATGAATACAATGTCATTTCTCAAGATAGTGTCATTTTCAGCATAGTGAACCATATGATTTTCTGAGTCAAAATGGCCAAGAGCAGTTCATTTCAGCTCACTCATGCCTAGAATATCAATTTTTATGCATTTATATTATTTTTAATAACTTCCAACTTCCCTAGATACATATGTTGTCTTTGAAGTTCCAATTGTTAATGGATAGATTCAGCGGTTTCTTCTCACTTTGAATTTTGCCCCATCAGTAAATGAAGGTCCTGAAGACTGAAATCTGCAGGCTTATTCCATCGAAGTCATTATGACCAATTCTACTTGGAGAAAGCAGCTCTTCCTGAGTCATAGTTAGAGTCCCTTTATGACCGGGGTGACTCATCTCTTTGGCCCTATCTGTGACATTGTTCCCTTTCTATTCATGAGCTTTTCAGTTTCTGGCAATGTTTTGCTGTTATTCAGAGAACTTTTGGTAACTAATTCCTCTGAAATTGACATGTTCTTTCTCTTGGTGCTCTGGGAGCTATGCTGCTTGTGGGTGACTTGTTCATTGTGGGTGACTCTGCTGCTATTTAAAACACCAGTGACACAGCCTTAAGCATCACAATAACATATTAGCCACTACAATATGACAACTGATGGGCAGACTCAATGACAGTGAGATTTTTGATATATTTGTTATTTTGAGTAATATGATTATTAAGGACAATACTCAATCATGTGTTTTGTTTTAGTTGAGATTATTGTAGATTCACATGAATTTATAAGATCCATTGCATTCCCTGTCCAATTAGCCCAGTGGTAACATTTTGCAAAATTAAAGAGACTCGGTGGCACAGTGTTTTATTCCTTAACTACCAAGAGTAAGGTCAATGATTCGAACCCACCTGTCATTTCTAAGGAAGAATATTTGGCAGTCAGATGTCATATATATGATAGCCTTGTAAGTTCTGTAAAACACTGAGGAGGAATTCACTAGAGACAATGAAGATATTGACGTTGATGAATTTGTTGCTCTTATTAGCATTTGACCAGTTTTATTTTTAGTCAATTGTGTTTGTCTGTTTAATTATGTGAATATATTTTTATGGAATTTTATTACCTCTGCTGGTTTGTATACCTGCCACCACACTCAAGAGACTGAAGTTCCATTACCAGAAGAATCCTCCTGTCACTCTTGCATAACTACATTGTCTTCCATACCACCACTCTCTCTCCATCACTGCTAGCACACACACACACACACACACACACACACACACACACCTGCTTTTAAACATTGGAAATCTTTCTTTGTCCTCAATTTCTAAAATTTTGCCATTTCAAAATTGTTTTATAAATGGAAGCATAATATGTAAACTTTGGGAATTGCATTTTTTCTTATACTCAGTGTAAGTCCTTGGAGATACACTGAAGTTGTTGTATCAACATTTTTACTGTTGGATAACAGTATATGCTATATATGTACAATACATTTTCTAAAAGATTTACCAGTCATGATATCTAAGCAGATTTTAGTTTTTGCTGATCGTTCAGTAAAGCTACTAGAAACATTTGTGCACAAGTTTGTGTGTGTGTTTAAATTTTCATTTCTATGGAATAATTGTGTGGGTATACAATTGCTGACTTGGATGAAATTTGCACGTTTGGGTTTTTAAGAAATTGTCGAAACATTTTGCAAATTGCTTTTATATTTGTAATCAGAAAAAAACATGTAAGACTGATTCAGTTTATCTGCAAAGTTTCCATTTATTTTAGCCATTTTTATAGGCGTGCAGTTATATATCATTTTGGTTTTAGTTAATGGATAATAGTTCCCGTCATCGCTATTTTTAATGAGGTTTTCATACTGTGGTGGCTTGTGCGCTGCTGTGCTGCTGGAAGCTGTGTCACTGGTGTTTCAGATGCCGCAGGGTCACCCAGAGTGAACTGGTTTCAGTGGAGCTTCCACACTAGGAATGGAAAATAAAGAAGGAATCCGCTGCCCACTTCCAGAGGAAATAGTACTGCAATTTTGTTTTACACAGTTTCAAAACATAAGAAACGGAAAGCCTAATGGACGGAAAGAGAAAATTATCAGAGATATTGCAAAAAGATGGGTCCTTCAGGTCAGAGAGGACAGGAAATAGAACGAAGAAGAAGCTGCTTTCTCAGCGTGAACTCAACCATTGTGATGTGAATGGAGTATAAAGTTGGGGGGCTGAACTCTTCGGTTTATCCATTTGCTGATGGTGCACAGCTCAAGGCAAGAAGAAACAGCTGCAGAAATGTGCTAATGATCAAAATATGTGAAGTAGATATCTTAGAAAATTGGACGTAAAAAGGAAATGGAATGCATAGAGATTGATATCCTAGGTATTAGCAACCTGAAATAGACTGATATTGGTTATTTTTAATCAGAAAATCACATGATGTACTATGCCAGGAATTACATAATCAAGAGAGCAGCATTGAATTCATTAATATAAAAGAAATTCCTAAATCAATTTGAAGTACTATACTGTCTGTGAATGGATTATATCTATCTGTCACCAAGTAAATATAATCAATTCAACTATTATTTAAATGTATGCAACAACCATGAAAAGATAGTGATAGCAAAATTTAAGAATTCTACGAATGACTTCAGTAAAAAAATTTGATCAAATGTGCAATCAAGAAGCATTGATCATTGGCATTGGGAGTGCAAAAGTTGAAAACAAAGAAGGGATAGTATCATGATAAAATTTTACAAGATTAAGGACTTTTTCATAGTAAATAACTTTCTCAACACAAAAGGCACTTTACATATGAACTTCTCCCAATGGAATGAACAGAACATAGAGAAATAAAAATGGTCACATTTGTAGGCAGAGATGATGGAAAAGTTCAATATCACTAACTAAAAAAAGGCCAGGGGCTGAATATATAAAAAAAAAACACTATCAATTGATCATATATAAGTTAAGGTTAAAGCTGAAAAAAGTTAAAAACAATTCCACAGGAAACAAAATATAACCATGAGTCTAAACTCTCTGACTGTTGAGAACATCTCAAGAAGAGGTGGTGCATTGACACTATGACAGAGGAGCGGATGAGCAGGGGAAGATAACAAGACCGTCATTCAGAAAGCAAGCAGAATGTCACGAAAAAGACAGGAAAGAAAGAGACCAGAAAAGACTCAAAAGCGTGCTCTGAACTGAGGAGTCTCCAAAGCAAATGGAAGATGTGATGGAGACAAATAGCTGACAAGGAACGTTCGAAGGGACGCTCAAGAGGACAAAGTAAAATGTTATAATGAAATATACAAAGACCCAGAGTTTGGAAAATAACAAAGGAAGAATATGCTCACCATATTTTAAACATAAGAACCAAAGAAATCATTCAAGCAACAAGCTGGAATATTGAGAGTTTCTATGGGCAAAATACTGAATGACGCAGTAAACATTCAAAGAAGATAGAAAGAATACAGTCACTGTAACAAAAAGAACTAGTTGACAGCGCAAGATAGCCAATGAGCAAGAACCAATCGTACTGGAGGAAGAAGTCCAAGTTACACTGAAAGCATTAGCCAGAAACAAGGCTCCAGGAATTGATAGAACAAGAGCCTTGGAAACTCCCAGGAGCAATTCTATTTTGTCAGTTGGGGTCACTATGAGTTGGAACTAACTGAATGGCAGTGGGTTAAGTTGGGTTTTGCTTTTTTCTACACACACACACACACACACACACACACTCACACACACACACACTCACACACACACACTCACACACACATACACTCACTCACACACACACTCACACACACACACTCACACACACACATACACTCACACACACACTCACTCACTCACACACACACACACATACACTCACACACACACTCAAACACACACACACTCACACACACACATACACTCACACACTCACTCACTCACACACACACACACTCACATACACTCACTCACACACACACTCACACACACACACTCACACACACATACACTCACTCACACACACACTCACTCACACACACGCTCACACACACACACTCACACACACACTCACACTCACACACACACTCACACACACACACACACTCACACACACTCACACACACGTACTAGAGAGTCTGTAATGGCTTTTACCAATTTTATCAATTCTGATAACCATCAGAATATTTTTTGCTGTTTAGTTTTCAGTGTTTTTTCACATTCTATATTTTATTACGTTATCAGATATGTGGTTTGTGAATATTTATTCCCAACTTTCAACCTCTCATCCTATCACATGCAGTCTCTCACAATTAAGCATATTGTTAGTTCTGATTTTGTGTATGCTGTAGATGTTATTTATCAATATGGACGTTCCACTCGTCCTAATTTTTAAGATTTTTTTTATCATACTGGGTTTAAATTTTGTCAAGTACCTTTTATAAGTCAACTGTATTATATTTTCTACTTGATATGGTGGATTACATTGATTGGATTTTGAGTATTGAGTCAGTTGTGCATAAACGGAACAAATACCTTTGATTTATACTGTAATTGTTTTATATTTTGTTGAATATGCCTTGCTTATATATTGTTGAGGGTTTTTCCACTTAAAGTTCAGTAGAGTTATTTTTCTCTAGTTTTCATTTAAAAAATTATTTTATTGGGGGCTCATACAGCTCTTATCAAAACCATCCATCGTGTCAAGCACATTTGTACATTTGTTGCCATCCTAATTTTTAATACATTTTCTTTCTACTTGAGCCCTTGGTATCAGCATCACATTTCCCCCCTCCCTCCCTCCTTCATGAACCCTTGATAATTTATAAATTATTATTACTTTTTCATGTTTTATACTGAGTGGTATCTCCTTTCACCCACTAGACATATTTTATTCCATTTCTGATACTGGTGTCTTATTTTTCAAAGGATAAGCTTTTTGCTTCATTGATTTACTCCATTGCTTTCCTATTTAAAATTTGTTTAATTACTGCTTTTATTCCGTTATGATGCTTGCTTTTTACTTATGTCAATCTTTTTCTAATTTCCCGAGGTAGGAACAGTTATATTGATTTAAGAGCTTTCTTCATTTCCTTTAGTGGTATGAATTTTCCTCTCTATAGTGCTTTATGGAATTCTCTAATTTTATACACTCTAGTTCCACTTAGATCTATTAATTCGATACTTTTAAAACCCTTGGCTTGGTGTCAGATGAAGGTCATTCTCAATACCATGAGGGAAAGTGTGATCTATTTCGTGTCCTCATAATTATCGTCCTCGTTTTGCTCTTTCCTTTCTGTGCCCTGTTATTCCCTTAGGCATGTTTCTTCTGCTTGAAAAGAATATTTTAGTCAGATTTTGCTACAGGTCTGCTATCACAGATCTGTGTTTTTCATTTGTCAGGGAATTAAAGAAAAACATTTCCTTCCATTTATTAGTACTATTTCCCCCAGAAATAGAATTGTATCTGGGTGCAGTTGACAATTCTTTTCTTTTAATAGTTGCAAACTTTTGTAGCATTTCTTTCTCTTTTCCTTGTTTTCAAATGAGAAATCTGCCTTTGTTTGACTTGATAGTCTTCCCAGGCAATGAACTGTTTCACTTTGGCTGTAAAGCATTTGCTTTTGTTCTGCTTTGCTTTAGTTTTTAAAGGTTTAATTTTGTTGTGTTCTGGCATAACTTTTACCCGGTCTGTATTCTGTAAGCTTGTGTCTTTATCCACACTTGGATAATTTTATCTATTATTTCTTCAAATACTCCTTTAGTAAATCGCTTTCTTCTCTGTTTCTGCAATTCTGATAATACAAAGAATGATTATTTTGTTATTGTTCTACAGGTTATTCTTCTGCCAATTTTTCTCCACTATATTTTGTGATAATATTTTTCATCTTGATGGCATCTTAAACCAATTAGCCACAAAATTAAAGCAAACAAACATATCAAAATAAAATCAATAGTGTACTTCTTTTTATGATGGTGTTGACAGATTTCAAAGATATGCAGCAGAAAAAAAATTATATTACATTATAAACATTGTTTTACTAATTTAGCAATAAACACATTATATTTTTTGACTCAAACCCTGATTTCATATGCCATATTATATTTTAAAACTGTGAAAAGATAGATAATCTAAAGAAGAGAAAATACATTTTTAGAGGTAAATTCATCTCCTCCAAGCAATCACTTTTCTATATCTCCATCCAGTACATACTTTGGAATTTAGTTGGGTTTCTTTTCTTTCTCTTTTTACACACACACACACACACACACACACACACACACACACACATTTCCTTAATTAAAAAAATTGAATTGTGCTACATTAGCAGATTTCATACCTTGTTAATAGTTTATACGTTTTAGAATTTAATCATCTTCTAAAAATTCATGTTGAAAAGTATGTTACTTGATTCAGTAGTACTAAGAAATAATATTATAAAAAATTAAAGCTGAGTTAGTGATCAGAACCTCATGAAAGAGATAGCATGGAAGCAAATTATCTAATTTGTTATCTTACTCAACATTCACCTAGCAAAATATTACTAGGATAGAAGGAGAATTAATAAGAAATAGTTTTATAAAATGTGTTAAAATTAAGCAATTAACAACTTAGGAGAAAGAGAGTGTAGCTAGGAGTGTCAATGGAGTTTTTGTCAGTAAGAGGAATTTGATGTGATGATAATGTACTGTCCTCTGGAGCATTCTGCACATGGTTATTTTACTGTGTGCTACTGTCTTTCATGTGGCCCTGGTAAAAATATAATTATAAAAGTATACACTGTTCATCTATATTATATATATATATTTGCTTTGCTATTTTTTGCTCCCTTTTTATGAATTCTATGCCTCTATTGAACTTATTCAAGCATTATAATGCTAAGGTTGGATTGAGTCACTAATGCAAAATGTAGCTACCTAGATATTTATGACTTTGTAGTTGATAAATGTTTTGTTTTCCACTATGTTCCCTAAGTGGAAAAAAGAAAGAAAGAAAAGCCTTTAAATTGATTTATTTGCAATATCTTGTCAGCTGAGTCAGGGTTTGAGTTAGGAATATAGAGCTCTGTAAGCTACCAAAATTAACTTTAAAGGCTGTTTACCTATGTACCTATGCATAAGAGAGATAACTTTAAAATGTCATTCACCAAATATTTATTCAGTTACTGTTGTTTTTCAGCTCCATACTAGCCACAAGGGATATATATATATATATATATACATGTGTGTTAGAGAGGGTTCTCTAGAGAGATAAAACCAGATTGCTGAAAATTATATATATATATATATATTTATGAAGATAGATATATAACACAAGAAATGAACAGTTAAATTATAAAGCAGTACAAATGGCTCAGTGCAACTCACTCCAGTGAGAGAGTTATGAGACACTGGAAGTCCTTCAAGTCCTCTTGTAGAGAGAGCTAGGTTATCCTGCACAGGCAGCAAAACAACAGGGCAGGTCACCAACTGTCAGTCCCCAGATCAAGAGATATAAATTTCAATCGTGTGATCTTAAAGGGACCTCAACTTACAACAACACTGTCCACAGGCTAGGCGTCCCACAGGTAGTGTAGCCTGTAAGTTGAGGCACAGAATGAGCAAGGCAACCGCATACTGGTCCGATGATCAAAGGGGGAGAGACAAGAAAGGTGAGGCTTGCCAAGCCATTGATCTCTCCGTCCTTCAATTAATCCCACTTGTGTTTATCAGCCAAGCTGGCATAATAAACTAATTATCTCAATCCACCTCTTGCCAACCTGGCACCTGTACACAAGTCTTTAGCCATATGTACTTATATAATTTCCGGACATTGATGAAATCACACTTATATTTATCATCCATCATCTATCATACATATAAATGAAAACACACTGAGTCAAATTGTATCTGATATATCATACCTGAACAAAGGAATAATATGCAAAAGGCACATAAAAAGAAAATATATTGACAATTACAAACCTCGCTTTTGCAATTGTTCACGTGGTCATAACTGATAGGTAGAACTACCTTCTACTACTACCCATTCTGTATTACCTTTGCTCTCAGCAAGCACCTTGGCTGGTTGTCGTTTTTTGCCTGGTGGGGTGACCCAGACATTCATTCCTGGGCCATTATAAGTCTTGTCAGGATTGGGTTGCTGTAACTTACCATTTACTTTAATCACAGGACATGGTAGCACTAAGAGTTGGCCTATGGGATCTTCTGTATTCCAGACATATACTTCTTTACCTCCATTATGTAGCAGCAGTCCAATTTCTCCTTGGTAATCAGGATCAATTACACCACTTAGTAGTGACACCCTTCCTGACCAGTTGAGCCAAAGGCATGAGAAGCCCAAAGTGGCCAGGGGGCATTCCCAGCTGCCAGTTCACTGGAATTTCTGCTGTGTTTCCAGGTGGGAGAGTTCCTTTCTTCAGGACCAGGACCTCCAGGCCTGAAGAACACAGGGTTGCTGGGACAGGAAGCAAAAATGCTGCAAGTGGATCACTAGGAGTAATAATGAGTGTCGCCACTCCAGCTTCCACCCCTTGGTTCCTGGACCCATGAATTCTGGCTATTGGAGACATAGCGCCATATGTTGGCTGCCGGTTTAGAGCATATACAGCTTCCTGGAGAACATTGCCCCAGCCCTGCAAGTTGTTGCCACCAAGTTGGCACTGTACTTGTGTCTTTAGGAGCCCATTCCATCGTTCAATCAAGCCAGCTGCTTTGACATGATGAGGAACATGATACGACCAGTGGATTCCATGGGAATGGGCCCATTGCCGCACTGCCTTTGCTGTGAAGTGAGTTCCTTAATCTGAAGCAATGATATGTGGATGCCATGCCAGTGGATGAGGCATTCTGTATGTCCACGAATAGTAGTTTTGGCAGAAGCATCATGTGCAGGGAAGGCAAATCCATATCCAGAGTAGGTATCTATTCCAGTAAGAACAGAATGCTCCCCCCACCATGATGGAAGTGGTCCTATGTAATCAACCTGCCACCAAGTTGCTGGTTGATCTCCCTGAGGAATGGTCCCATATCTTGGCCTCAATGTTGGTTTCTGCTGCTGGCAAATGGGACACTCAGCAGTGGCAGTGGCCAAGTCAGCCTTGGTGAGTGAAAGTCCATGTTGCTGTGCCCATGCATAACCTCCATCCCTGCCACCATGTCCACTTTGTTCATGTGCCCATTGGGCGATAACAGGAGTGGCAGAAGGAAGAGGAGGACCAGTCTGCACAGTGCGTGTCATCTTACCTACTTGATCATTAAAGTCCTCCTCTTCAGAGGTAATCCTTTGGTGAACGTTCACGTGAGTTACAAATACCTTTACTTTCTTGGGTCATTCAGAGAGGTCTATCGACATATCTCTTCACCACACCTCCTTGTCACCAATTTTCCAATCATGGTCCTTCCAATTCCCTGATCATCCAACCAAGCCATTAGCCACAGCCCATGAATCAGTATACAGTATCACATCTGGCCATTTTTCCTTATATGCAAACTGAATAACCAGGTTCACGGCTCAAAGTTCTGCCCATTGGGAAGATTTCCCTTCACCACTGTCCTTTAGGGAGATCCCAGAAAGAGGCTGTAGTGCTGCTGCTGTCCACTTACAAGTGGTACCTGCAAATTGTGCAGAGCCATCCATTGGTCTTCAATTAAAGTATGGTAAGGAACTCCCCAGGAGGCCATAGGTGCAGACTGGGAGAAAGGAGGCAATGTGACAGGAATGGAGACTATGGGCATTTGGGCCACTTCATGCAGCTTACTTGTTCCTTCAGTTCCTGCTTTGACCCGATCTCGTGTCAGACAATACCCAGTGAATGATAAGTAGTTCAGGCCTCATGGTGACTTGGTGGCCCATGGTGAGGCATTCGGTCTCTACCAAGGCCCAGTAACAGGCCAACAGCTGTTGTTCAAAGGGGGAGTAGTTGTCTGCAGAGGATGGCAGGACTTTACTTCAAAATCCTAACGGTCTATGCTGTGATTCACCAATAGGAGTCTGCCAAACTCCACACTGCATCTTTATCTACAACTAACACCTCTAGCACCATTGGGTCAGCTGGATCATATGGTTCCAGTGGCAAAGCAGCTTGAACAGTAGCCTGAACCTGTTGAAGAGCCTTTTCTCATTCTGGGGCCCACTCAAAATTGGAGGCTTTTTGTGGCACTTTATAAATAGGTCGAAGTAGAACACCCAAGTGAGGAATATGTTAACTCCAAAATCCAAAGAGGTTCACTAGGCGTTGTGCCTCTTTTTTAGTTGGGGGAGCTAAATGCAATAGCTTATCCTTCACTTTAGTAGGAATATCTCTATATGCCCCATACCACTGGACTCTTATAAATTTTACTGATGTGGAGGGTACCTGAATCTTCATTGGATTAATTTCCCAACCTCTTATATGCAGATATTATACCAATGAATCTAGAGGCTTTGATACATCCTCCTTAGTGGGTCCAACCAGCATAATGTCATCAATATAATGGCAATATAATGGACCAGTGTGACATTTTGTGGAATAGACAGGTGATCAAGATCCCTTTGGACTAAATTATGGCACAGCGAAGAAGAGTTGATATACCACTGGGGGAGAGTTGTGAGAGTATATTATTGACACTGCAGGTGAAGGCCAACTGCTTCTGGTTGTCCTTCGAGACTAGTATTGAGAAGAAGGTATTAGCCAGATCAATAGCTGCCTACCAAGTACCAGGAGAAGTATTAATTGCTCAAGCAATGAAATCACACCTGGTTAAGTTTATGATAATCTACAGTCATTCTCCAGGATCCATGTCTTTTTTACAGGCCAAATAGGTGAGTTAAATGGGGATGTATTAGGAATTACCACCCCTGCATCTTTCAAGTCTTTGATGGCGGCACTGATCTCTGCAATCCCTCCAGGAATGCGGTACTGCGTTTGGTTTACTATTTTCCTAGGTAATGGCAGTTCTAATGGTGTCCACTTGACCTTTCCTACTATGATAGCCCTTATTCCACATTTCAGGGATCCAATAGGTGTTCTGCCAGTTACTTAGTATGTCTATTCCAATGATGCATTCTGGAACTGGGGAAATAACCACAGGATGGGTCCGGGGGGGCATTGGACCTACAGTGAGGCATACCTGAGCTAAAGCTCGATTGATAACTTGACCTCCATAAGCCCCCAATCTCTGATGGGTCTTTGAAACACTTTGGGTCTCCTGGAATTAGTGTCAGTTCAGAGCCAGTTTCCAGTAATCCCCCAAAAGTTTGATTATTTCCTTTCCCCCAATGAACAGTAACTCTTGTGAAAGGCCGCAGGTCCCTTTGGGGAAGGCTAGACGAAAGACTAGCAGTATTGACCTTCGCTGATGTAGCAGGGTCCTCTTTGAAAGGGATTGGCCTCCCCTCATTCAAGGGGTTGTTGGTCTTCAAAAATTGGCTCAGGTCTGGGAATTGATTAAACAATCATGACTGTCTATTCTGCTGTTCATCTGATCTACCATTCTTTCAACTGTATAGATCATGTAAATATTTAGTAGGTTTCCCATCTATTTAATTATTAGGTAAACCATGGCTAAGTAGCCAATAACATAATTCCACATGAGACAAGTTGCTTTGATTACTACTGAAACCTTGTTGCCTATTATAACTACGCCCACCCTATCTCTGTTGATTCAGTGTTGACCCCTGCCCTCTACCATCACAGGGACCAAACAGCCCCATTATGGGCAAAGATCAATGTCGGAGTTCACTTAAGGCAGTGCCCACTGTTAATCCTGGTGCACATAAAATAGCAATTATAGGAGTCTTAAGAGATGCTGGGGCCCACTTCACAAACTTGTTCCTTATGGTTGTGGTAAAGGCTATGTCCTCAGGACACCCCCTTTTTGGGTCTATGGGAATATTCTGATAGATCCATTCCAACATATAAATTTCTTTAAGCTTTTGGATGCCTTCCTCTACAGTGTACCAAGGTAGCTCAGGTACTTCACGTTGGTCCAATCTAGGCCATCTGGCAGTCCATGCTTCATTGAACCAAATAAAGAATTAGATCCTCTCTTTGACTCTCTTGCAGAGACATTGAAAGAAGAGTCTTTGCTTAGGGATCCCATTTCCAGAAACTCAGACTGGTCTAATATTACATTTCGTGTACCAGTATCCCACACCCTTAGTAACCATTCCCAGGGATATTCCCCAGGCATTTGCTTGTACATATTTGGAAACACAAACAGATCTTTATGAGTATAGTGCGGTTCTTCTTGGGTAATCATCTCAACCTCACCTTTAGAAGCTTTCTGAGACTTCATTTTAGTGTCAGGTCTACTGGAAATAATGTGTGGTGAGGGTTTTTCCTGGGTACTCTCCGTAGTATCTTGTAAGGCATCTACCTCAGGCAATGTTACTGATGTAGTCCCACCTGGCATATCAATTTGAATAATTTGGCTAATCTGCTCAGGTGTGGATTGTGAATTAGTACTTTCAGCTGGGAGGGGTGGATCTATTGGCTGGAGTGTGTCAATTGTTTCTAGCGTTCAATATCCTCCTCTTCTGGATCATCAACCCATATGTTCCCATCCCATATTTCAGAGTCACAACTTTTCCCAATCAATGCCCTTACTTTGGTTTCAGACACTGCTCTAGATCTGCAATTCAGCTGCCATTGTAATTCAGCCACTTGTATAATGAGACTCTGGACCTGGTTCTCAGCAATGTCAGCTCTTTTACTAGAGGAGAGAAGGCTCTCCTTTGTTGCACAGATGGAAGTTTTCAAATCCATTAGTCTGCACCTGAGGCACGCTTTTGCGGCTCTGAGACCATCCCTCTTCTTAATCACACTTTCCATTGTAAGAAGGACCAGCCAACCAGCTTCCCTATACTTGTCATCCTTAAAAACCCCCTGGGAAATATCAAAGGTACGATCACTCAGAGCCTCTCTTTTAACCAGCAACTCATCTATAAGTGGTGCTCCTGTAGGTATTATTTTTGCTATTTCACACCATGGATTAGGAAGAGTAGCAGACTTATCCATGCTTTGGGATGGGGAAGTATCATCACTAGTGTTAAGACTAATCAGGCTGGAGAGCCAATTTAAGAAGCCCATATTTATGATTTTATTTCTCTAGAAGCACACCTGGTACCAAAATGTGTTAGACAGGGTTCTCTAGAGAGATAAAACCAGATTGCTGATAATTTATATATATATATATATATTTATAAAGATAGACATATAACACAAGAAATTAACAGTTAAATTATAAACAGATAGATATATAATACAAGAAATGAACAGTTAAATTATAAAGCAGTACAAATGGCTCAGTGCAACTCACTCCCATGAGAGAGTTATGAGACACTGGCAGTCCTTCAAGTCTTGAGGGCCGTCAGGTAGTCCTCTGTAGAGAGAACTAGGCTATCCCAGCACAGGCAGCAAAACAGCAAGGCAGGTCACCAAGTGTTAGTCCCCAGCACAAGAGATGTAAATTTCAATCTTGTGGTCTTAATGGGACCTCAACTTACAACATAGTCCACAGGCTAGGCGTCCCACAGGTAGTGTAGCCTGTAAATTGAGACACAGAACAAGCAAGGCAGCCGCACACTGGTCAGATGATCAAAGAGCAAGAGACAAGAAAGACGAGGCTCACCAAGCCATTTATCTCTCCACCCTTCAATTAATCCCACTTGTGTTTATCAGCCTGCCTGACACAACAAACTAACTATCTCAGCATGCTACACAGTTAGAAATTTAAACAAATATATATGTTCATAAACAAACACATTCACACATAAATATACATAAAGCTATTTACAGAGTTTTAATATACCTGCCTAAATATGACGTATTAACATGTTATTTTAGCATCCTATGTTGACCTTTTAAGCTGAGTCAATGTGGAAGTTCATTGAGTTACCATGTGCCACATTGAAAGCGTATGTTTTAAAAAGCCAGAACAATTCCCTTGTAGAACTTAGATTCTTAATTTCGAATTCATCTTTAGATAATTATTCTTAAAGTTGTTAAATTCACATTTATAGATGAAAAAATATACTTGAAATTTAGTAATTCTAAGAAGGAGCACCACTTTGGACGAGGCTATGTGTAGGACTTTGGAAGAATTGACTGTCTGTCCTCATGTTTATATATGCTGAGTTTAAGACAGAATGACCAAGGCCAAAATGTCTATTAATTTTATGTGATTAGTATTATCCCCTTCCTTCACTGGTAACTACATTAATCTTCTCTTGGATAACAAAACCCCCTGTTCTGTCAGTGTGTGCTGTTTCAAGGTCAAACCCAAACTCACTGCCTTCAAATTCATTCTGATGAGTGTGCTGTTTAGCTGTAGCCAGTTCAATCCTGAAGCATGTCTGACCATTTGAAGTACCTAGTGATTTGTTTAGATGTTTGAATGTGACCTAATAGAGACCAATAATACTTGTTATTGATATTGTTAGGAAACATTGAGTTGTTCCCAACACATAGCAACCTTGTACAACAGAATGAACTGCCCAGTCCTGAGCATCCTCACAAGTGTGATGAAGTTTGAGCAAACTGTGGTGTCCACTGTGCCAGTCCTTCTTGTCAATGGAGTTCCTCTTATTTGCTTCCCCTCTACTTTACCAAGCACGATGCCTTTCTTCAAAGACTAATCTCTTGAAAACATGACCAATGTACTTGTAATCCTTGCCTCTAAGGAGACTTTTGACTGTATTTCTTGCAACACAGATTTCTTTGTTCGTTTGGCAGTCCATGATACTTCCAATAGTCTTCACCTGCATGGTAATTCAAATGTATTGATTCTTCTTCAATTATCCCTCTTTAAGGCCCAACTTTCACATGCCTATGAGGCTATTGAAAATACCTTGACTTGGATCAGGCACATCCTAGTTGTTAAAGTAACATCCTTGCTTTTCAATACTTTAAAAGGTCTTCTGCAACCGATTTATCTAGTGTAATGCATCCTTGATTTCTTCTGTTTCCAGGACAATTGGAAGTGGATCCAATCGAGATGAAATCTTTAACCACTTCAGTCTTTTCTTTGTTTACCATGATGGTCTATTTGCGAGGATTTTGGTTTTCTTTATATTAAGTTATAAACTATATTGATGGATGCAATCCTGGATCTTCATCAGCAAGTGCTTCCTCTCCTTCTCGCTTCCAGAAAGCATGGTAGCATCATCTGCCTATGGCAGGCTGTTAAGAAGTCTTCTGCCAATTCTGATGCCACCATTCTTCTTCATATAATCGAGCTCTCTGCCTATTTGCTCAATATACAAAATGAATAAGTAAGGAATGGGGACATAGCACCAACTTTCCATGGGAGAAATATGAGAAAGATAGGGCTTCCTATTCCCATCAACAATTACAGTCTCAAAAACCCATGAGGGTCCCTCTGAGTCAACATTGACTCGATGGCCGCGTGTTTGGCTTTGGTGCTTGGTTATTCTGTTACAGAATTAGGGGGGAGTGACTTAAGTTCCATTTCCCTGGAATATGATCAGCTTGATAAATAAAAACTACATCTCCATCAAAACCTGAACTTTTTGTGATCTCTGTTTGCTGACTGAATTGATAGAAGCAAGGAGACCTGCTGTAACTTAGCACGTGTTTAGCTTCTGGCTCTAAACTTGGCATTTGGCTAGCCTCTGCCTAACCTTCAGATTTGAAACTGAAACCAACAGCACCCAAACCACACAAGACATTTCCTTAAAGTTTTGTAAGTTTCTGTGAGATTTTCCAGCAAGTTACAGAACTTGGGAACATGTTATAATAGACTCAAGGGAGAATTGAGGGGGAAATGGATTAGAATGACATCTTGGAAAAGTTGGATGTTTGTAACATCTTTAACTCCTTAGGACTAGTATAGTATTAATTAACTCCTTCTAAAACGAGTTATTGTTACAGCAACATTGCACTCAAAAAAGAATTATTGAGAAAAATTGTATTATACTTTTTATTATTATTTTCCCTTTGTATTCATCTTTTAATATCATGTTTTGACTAATTTCCATAGATAAACATAATAAGAAATATGTAGAAAAATGAAAGACCTAGTGTGAAAGATAAAACTCTAAAAGTAATATCTAATAATGGAGGACAGTATCTTTATGATCATGGAATGATAAGGGTCTCTTAAAAGTACTCTCAAAATGCACATTACAGGGAGACTAGTTAAATAATTTGCTTACATGCACATTAAAGATTTTTGTTCAACAAGATTATCAACAAAATTAGCAAAAGAAACCTTGGATGTCATGTATATGAGTACTCCCTCAATGCAAGAATACTTTCTTCTATTAAATTGGCATTCCATGATGCTCACCTTCCTGACACAATTGCTGAAGACAAAGCGGGTGAATAAGCAAATGTGGTGAAGAAAGCTGATGGTACCCAGCTATCAAAAGATATAGTGTCTGGAGTCTTAAAGGCTTGAAGGTAAACAAGTGGCCATCTAGCCCAGAAGGAACAAAGTCCACATGGATGAAGCACACCAGCCTGTGTGATCACGAGGTGCCAAAGGGATCAGTTATCAGGCATCAAAGAACAAAAAATCATATCATTGTGTGCTCACCTCCTGATATGATTGCTGAAGACAAATGGGTGCATAAGCAAGTGTTGCGAAGAAACTGATGGTGCCCAGCTATCAAAGACATAGCATCTGGGGTCTTAGAGGCTTGAAGGTAAACAAGCAGCCATCTAGCTCAGAAGCAACAAAGCCCACATGGAAGAAGCACAACAGCCTGTGCGATCATGAGGTGTTGAAGGGATCAGGTAACAGGCATCATCAGAACAAAAAATCATATCATTGTGAATGAGGAGGGGGAGTGCGGAGTGGAGACCCAAAGCCCATTTGTAGGCCACTGGACATCCCCTTACAGAAGGGTCTCAGGGAGGAAATGAGCCAGTCAGGGTGTGATATACCAACAATGAAAAATACAACTTTTCTCTAGTTCCTAAATTCTTCCTTCTTCCCCACTATCATGATCCCAATTCTACCTTACAAATCTGGCTAGACCAGAGGATGTACACTCATACAGATAGGAACTGGAAACACTGGGACTCCAGGGTGGATGATCCCTTCAGGACCAGTGGTGTGAGTGGTGATACTGGGAGGATAGAGGGAGGGTGGGCTGGAAAGGGGGAACCCATTTCAAGGATCTACATATAACCTCCTCCCTTGGAAATGGAAGACAGAAAAGTGGGTAAAAAGAGATGTTAGACAGGGCAAGATATGACAAAATAATAATTTATAGTAAGATGATTTTTTATATCAAGTTCACTATTTAATTTCCTATCTGCATACTTAATTTACCTATTTGTTGCCTCCTATCACTAGGATGCTAGCACTACTGAAACAAGAATTCTTTTCTATTTTGTCCAAGTATATATCTTAAATATTAAGAACAATGTCCCAAATCTATATGCTGTGCTCTATAAATATTTGTTGATTATATTTTGAAAATGTTTTATTTGCCTACTTTCTATTGTACTAATACATTTCATAATCTCCAATTATTTATCTCCTCATTTGGAATTTTCAGATTTTATTGCTTTTTAATGATTATTGTTACTCTTTTGGTTTCAATTTTAGTGGGAAATACATTGACGCATCATATGCATGTATAGCAAGTGAACTAGCTGGCTAAATTTCATGAAGTAAAGCCATCTATATATCCAGCCCCCAGACAGAACAGCAGACTCTTTCTTGAAGCCCAGAAGTTCTCTGCTGAAGCCTTCTGGTTTATACAGAGCTGACAAAGATGACTATCCTGATCACCAGCCAATAGATTCACTTGACTCATACTTCAACTTCATGTGATTAGAATGTTTTAGCAGACAAAAGAATGCCTTCTTTTCACCTGTGTTCTTTTGCTTACCACATTTTCAAGATTCCTCCATGTTGTTGTCATTATTAGTTTATGCTTTCTCTAATTGTATAAATATGGCAGAATGTATTTATCCCTTTGGTTGTGAATCAATATATGTGTGATTTCTAGTTTGGAGCTATCAAAATTGCATTATGTACATTTATTTGATAGAAACATTCATTTCTGTTAGGTGTATAGGGATGAAATCACTAGGCCATGGGCTATGTACATGTTTGGCTTTAATAGATGTTGCCAAATAGTTTCCACAAGTTGTCTCAGTTTACACCCACACCATAGAATGTGGAAATTTAATAGACATTATTAACAATACACACCATAACCATATTGCAATTCAAAATCCATCATCACCACCTCTGTTATTGATATGCTATTTTTGTTCCATATTAATTAGATTGTGAACATATTTAATTATTTTTTCATTATTTATCTTCTTTCTTTTCACTTGTGGCTCTCTTCTTCCAAATAAGTATATCCTTTAGCAGTTCTTTCTTTTAGGTCTGTCGAGAATAAATTACTTTACTTTTATGTGTATGACAAATTTTTTATTGTATTTTTCACGTCTGTCACTGAATTCTATGTAGAATTATAATTATTATTCAATGTACAGCATTATTTTTCTATAAAACCTTAAGAGGGAGCTTCAAAAAGTTTATGAAAAAATGTATATTTTCATAAACGTTGAAGCTCCCTAGTAATTACATTGTGGCTAGTGTTCTGAAAAAAAATGAGATGTTACTCTGATTAGCGTGGCTTTGTCTATATTTTAATCACTGGTGGGTCAGTGGTTAAAGCACTATTCGGCTACCCAAAGTTCAGTGGTTTCTCCCTAAGAGTGTTCTGTAGGAAAAAGAGGTGGCACTCTGCTCTCAAGAAGATTTGTAGCCTTGGATGCCTTACAGTGCAGTTCCACCCTGTCCTATAAGGTCGCTAGGAGTCAGCAGTGGTGTTGGTCAGGGGTTAGTAGAAACTGTCTCCCGTGGCAGCTTTTGCGGAGGTCCTGGATGACACATGATGTAAGCCCATGAATACTAACAGAAAGGTTCATGTTCGAACCCACCAGGGAGCCATTTGGGGTAAACACTGAGTTGTTTGATTCTGAAAGCTCATCGATTTGAAGTCTTCTGGAGCCTGGGCACTGCCCGCCTGGGGTCACGTAAGACAGCTAGACTCAATGGCAGCATTTGAACTTGTGCTGTATCGCTGATGTTCTGAATTTTAACTAAGATGTTTTCAGAGTGTGGTTTATTTCTCTTGATCCTGCTGTGGTGCGGTGCCAGTAGTCCCAGGTGTATTTTCACTAAATTAACAATCCCAGTGACAAAGCCTCTTCTGTTGTTTCAGCATAAATTCCGGAATCACCACTGATTAGATAAGCATACATTCTCTGCAGAGTATCTGTATCCTGTTGTATGCAATTGTTGTCCAGACCTTGACCATGCGACCACAGCTGAGCTCTGGAAGATTGTGGCCAGCCCATATTAAGTGTATGGATTAAGAATGAGTGCAAAAAAGTTTGATCAACCCTTTGGGGTTTTAGGTAGAATTCGGTATGGGACATTGTTACTGAAAGACAGAATATCGTGTGAAGCAGTAAAATAGGTGTCTCCTACAAAGGGCGATTAAGTCATTTTTCATCCCAGATTTGGCATTTGAGTCTAGAACGGTGGTTAGCACAATCGGGTAGGTGGATATTTCTTTGTAGGCTAGGTAGAGCGAAATCTTTCCTTTTAGACACTCTTAACTCAGGTCAACCCAATGTGTGCTCTCCATAGGCATTTTTATTTTTAATAACTTCCTTTAGCTTTGTCATTGTTAGTGAGAATATATACAACAGATCATATACCAAACCAACATTTTCTACCTGTGCATTTCAGTGACATTACTTACATTTAAGTTGGACAATCATTCACACCTTCTTTTCCCAAATTGTTCCTCTGCTACTATTAACGTGAACTCTCTGCCCCGATCGTTAGTCTAATCTGCTTAATCACATCTTTCAAGCTACTCTTATCATTCGAGACCATATAAAGAGTTCTTGAAAAATACCAATGCTCAAGGCAAATGTTCTTTACTGGTTACTTGAAACGGTTGTTTGGCTTTCTGATGACTTTAGGGGATATTTTTGACTTCAGGTTTAAATATTATCTCAGAGAAACTCATCAGCGTTTCCTGGGTGACGTTTTTAGAAGTAGATTGCTTGCCATTTCTTCTGAGATACCTGTGAATGGGCTAGAACTTCCACCATTTTAGTTCCCATTTGTGTTAGTCCAGGTGAGAAACAAATTCATAGAGACACTCATACATGTATGTATGCTTTAGACAAGAGCAATTGAATATTGAGAAAATATCCCAGCCCCGTCCAAATCAAGTCCATAAATCCTATATTAGCCCATATGTCCAATACCGATCTATAAAGTCCACTTCAGACTCACAAAACACATGCAATGACACCGAATGCAGGAAGATCACAGTGGGTGGGAAGTCTTGTGGATCTCGTGGCATTATAAGCATATCAGAGCTGGCAGGGGCCTCCACGTGGCTTCTTTGGCTCCAGAGGTCTTGCTCCATCAGCCTCTCTCCATGTGTCTTCTCCACAGGGATGTCTCCTTCAGGGAGTGAGCAGAAAGAGGGAGCATCTCCTGCCTCCAAGGAAGAATACTGGCATTCCCATAATCCTCAGGAGAAAGCCATCTCCACACAGAGGCCTCATTGGCTATATCCTGATTGACAGGCTTGACTCCACCCCTACACTCTTCATCCTCAAACTGAAACCAGATTTTGTAACTACCACACCAGCTGAATGTGCTATAACTCAGCTATTTGGTAGATGAGAGTATAAAAGTGGTATTCAGTTTAGAGTGGAGTCCACGTGGGACAGTGCTTACACATTGGGCTGCTAACTGGAAGGGAAGCTGTTCAAAGCAACCACTTGCTCCAAGGTAGAAAGATGATGCTTTCTACTCCAGTAAGAAGTCACAGTCTCAGAAACCAACAGAGGAAATCCCCACTTGTTGCTAGGATCCCTAGAAGTCAGACCTGACTGAATAGCAGTGGGAAAGAGAGATTGTGGTAGGAAACGGAGTCAGAAAAATAAGAAATCGTGAATTCCAGGCTATACAGTTGGGATTTATCTTTGCAGATAAGAGAACTCATTAAAATATTTTCCAAAAAAATGGAATAGTCAGGAACACATTTGACTGAAATAGCATCGTTGGGAGGGAAAAGACACTGGAAGTAGGGAGAAAATTGGAAATGGTATGGAAACTTCTCGTATTGCAATAGTGAAAGCAGGGATACGTTATTTTAGTGAGGAAACCTACCAGACTTGGAAACAGGCTGTGTACTATACACCAGAGGGGAGGAGAAGCAACTCCGTTAAATACCTTTTAAAACTACACTGTCACCCAAGCGCTCACATATTGTTTGGCTGATAAATTATTAGGGCAAGTATGCAAAATCTGTAATGTTGTGCCATGAGGCAACACGAGCCTATTACATTTATGGGTGCTTTTGATTATTAATCCTGCTTACTAAAGGCAGGAGAGAGCCGTAAAACAGAGCACTTCCTATGTCTAATACTGAGTTCGCCTCCCCTGAATACTGTGCTGTGCCAATGCCGGAAAACAAAGCAAGCTGAGCAGTTTCCCAAAGACCCAGGACGGCTCCTACAGCTGCAGCTTGACAGTGGCACTGGGAAATTAAAATGTGCTCGCTTTCCCTAAGCTGTTTTCTTACAGATGGTGCTGAGAGTTTAGTTCTGTGTGTAGGTTATAGATGGTGGTGGTTCTGGCCAAGAAAAAAAAAACCCTCATAAGACCATATACTCTCTCATTCAATTTCCTTGAGCAAAACCCAAATTAAGATAAGAATATTAATAGGTAACTACAGTGCTTTTAAAATATAGGCTTGAATAGAGGATTTTTAAGTGACTTCTTTGGGGTTTACTTATTTCATATACACACTATGAATCATGTAGGCATTTATTACTACTGTAAAATGGAATTTGTAGAACTGACTGCATTTGCTCATAAGTTTGAAGTATACATTTTCTGTAATATATAGACTGGTTTATAATGTGGTATACATAAAACTGACACCTTGGCATATAATTAAAGGAAAATTTCAAAATCTGCCATTTCTTCAATTGTAGATCTTTTCCTCTTGTGTGGAGGGATTGCCATATAATGCAGTAAAACATTGCACATTCGCTCATTTTACTTGGCCATACTAGCCAACTTCTCTGCTGAAAGCCTTTATTTAAAATACTTTTGTGTGGAGGAACATGGGCTTTGGGTTTCTTGTTTGTGTTCTCTCTATAGAAGCCAATGCCAGGTTGGCAGGTTTGTAAATATTTCATCTGGATGCCAGTGCCAAGGCAGCCGTCTTTCCCTGCACAATGATTTCTATTTGTCTGCCAGGGATTCTAAAACAAACAAAACACAAAAGCAAAGCACGAATGAAGAAATCAAATTGAAAAACCTATAACCAAGATGTCCACTAGTCTTCTAAAGATCTCAATAAAACTCGTGTACCATGGTAAAATAATGTTCATGTGTTATAGAATCTTGCATTTATGTCTTTAAAGTAAATTATTCAAAATCAATTTGCTATAGATCAGAAAATACAAAATTTGTAAGATCCCCTCTTCATGGATGAGTTTAATCTTAGAACGTTATGCTGAGTGAAATACGTCAGTCACAAAGGACAAGGATTGTTTGAGTCCACTTATATGGGTTATGTAGTTCAGACAAGTGTATGTACAGACCAAAGGTGATTACTGGTTACAATGTGTGAGAATAAGGGGTGGAGACTTCACGGCTTGGAAACCACTGAGTTTCTGTTCAGGGTGATGGACAAATTTGGAAATGGATCATGATAATGATTGCAAAATATAATGAACACAATGCCATTGAATTGTACACGTGCAGACAGTTGAATGGCAAATATTATGTTAGATATATTCATACCCCAAAATAAAAATAATAGAATTCAGTAGTATTGACTGAGCCCTTTATTTTCACCCAGTTATCATTTATAAACAAAAAAATTACATTTAGTGGATATGGAACATTAAGTTTTAAAAAACATTTTAAAACCAATTTTTATAGCATATCCTGATTTTGTAAAGTATGCTTATTAATATTATTTTGCATATTGATTATAAGACTTGAAGGAAAACTAAAGCAAAACAAATGCTATTTTTAAGTACCACTGTAAAGTACAGATTTTGTCTCTTTTCCATAAAAATGTATTTTGCCATATTTATTTTCAGAATGTATATAAGTTGAATTCTGCTTCTATAATATCTTACAAGATATAAAATATACATTGTGCTATTTTCTGAAAGGAAATTTGATATGTCATCCCATTTTTAAGTATTATTTAAAATAAAGATTGTGCTTCTGGAATTCAGAAAAAAACCTACATTTTAACCTGAGAAAAACCAATTCCCTTTATAATAGCCAGATAGATGCTGAAATGTAGTCTATATAGTACATGGACTTTTTATGAATTTCAGACATCACAAATAAAATGTATGCTGACTACTAATGCTTAGTGTACCCTTATTAAATCACTGAAATCTAGTTCCAGAAGGCAACATGTGAAAAATATATGTTTTAAATGTAATGTAGGATTGAGGAAATAGCATTTTCACTCGTAAGAAATGTAATCAGAAAGAAAGGTCAGTTAGCTAGGCAGAGATGCTTTTCTGATTGGGACTTCCTTATCTCCTTGAGGTGTATCAGATGGAAGTAGTCTTTGAGGGGACCGGTCACCAGGTGGTTCCTTGTCTTTATTCCATGAAGGAGCTATAGCTCTATACTGATGCCCTGTTCAACCTATGGGGCTTACATACCTGCTGGGTGACAAGAAATCATAAATAGGTTTGTAAATGCTAAACATAATGGTACTTAGGCACTAGCAGGAAAAAAAAAGAAAGAGTTCATTTTTATCTTTTCAGAGAGTAATGGACTTCGGAGTTCTCTAACCAGAGAACCGATCTCCCTGAATAAATAGTTGCTGTCAGGGAGCAGCATGGAGGCGACCCCATGACAGGAACCTCGCCAATCTCTTGGGACAGGCCTAGATTCCATATCGATCGAACTATCTGAAACAAATAAAGACAACAGAAAACACAAGCCAAACTTGGAGTGATGTGGCTTGCAGGTACCATTTTGATAAGAATTCATTCCCTACACGTAGTGGTGCTCCGAAAGGTACCCAATGTCACTCGTCTTTCACGGCAGAGTATCTTAATCCATTCTGAAGCGTGGCTAAAAAGTTAACCAAATGGGAGGTCAATTTATCTGATTAATCAAAGTCTTGATGTTGAAAACTGTGTACTAAACTTGTGTGCAAATGAAATTTCTAATACAGATTTAGACTTCCACGGACACTTATCCAGAAACAAGAAGTGAACCCTGTTTTCTCCTTATAAATTCATAGATTTGCAGTTCAGAATAAATAGCATTCGAGGAATGTCCCTGTTCCCACAAAATTTGGTTGGGGCACATATTTCCCCATTCTTTTGCATGAGCTTCTAAACGGAAAATGCAGTCCTGTCTTCTATGACTGAAAGTGCATTGGGCAGATCATCAGGAGGAAGCAATGCTTGGGAAGAACACCACACCAGGGAAACAGAGGGTCAGATAACAAGACGGAGAACCTCAACTAGACATATTGACCCAGGGGCTGCAACCATGGGCTCAAAATACAGTAATGACTGTGGGGGTAGAGACGGATTGGACAGTATTTTCTTCTGTTTACTGAGGGGCCCTATGAATGGAAACTGACTTGAGAGCAACTAGCAACGACAGTCAATGTGGACACTTAGCTCACAAAGACTGGAAGTGATGGTTCACAAGACACATTTAGACTTGTCTATTGTTGTGGAGTTTTTCGGGGGGTTACAGCAACAAGTGTTTGTTTCAATTCATTTACATCTTATCTAACAGTGCGGTTTTGTTCCATTAACAGAAATGAGCTGTCATGCAAAGATCATTGGACTTTCAGAGGCTACGTTGTTTACTATTTGGCACTATGAAAAGTTTGTTGCTCCCTGTCACAGGTAACAGGAAACAGAGTAGTCCAAAATGTTATCTATTCCCTGCATCTCTACATAAACACTGTGACTTCGCAGTCAGCTTCCAATGAATTCATGAAGCATTTGGCAAATTTATCTCTAACATGTCTTTTGCTTGCAAAACTCTGTGCTAAATACTGAGTTTTTAGGCAGGTCCTTGCACTCAAAGACCCCACAAAAGAGTGTGAGGCACATACTGAAACAACTGATTAGAATGAATACCACTTGAGGTAAGTGGAGAAAAGTCAAAGGGCACACCAGAGATGTGAGGAGAATGCAAAACATGGTATGCTCTTTCAGAAAACATGAGGATGTTTTGTTTTTAATCAAGTAAGTTAGACAGCTTTGTCAGTTAATATAGGATTAATTATAAAGGGTTGGTGGGGGGTGGGGAGAGAGTAGTAAAATCCAACCAGAAGAAAAAACCCACTATACCTTACTTTAAAATTCAGTTTAGACATTGTCCCCCATGAAAATCACCCTTGCACTATAAGTAATGACTATATTTAGAGTCATTATTTAAGTGTACATGTAATGAAACTGAGAAAATGTAGAAAAAATGCTAAAAATTTGAATTAATGTGTACATTAGTTAAGAAATACGTTTGATGATAGCATAAAGAATCTAAATCAAGAACAGGGTTTGTCACTGGAGACTCAGCGTCAGGATTGGCCCGGTCTGACCCCACAGCCCAAGGCAAAACACTAAGAACCTGAGACAGAGGAGTGGGGGGAGCAGAGCAGGGAGGTCCCAGGGAGCATAAAGGATAGACTTAGGGGTTAGAGGTTGGCACCCCATTGGACTTGACTGGAGGACACTCCTAGAGACCAAGAAACAGACGTTGAATGATTTACAGGTTTTTCCTTTTTAATTAATTAATGAATTTTTTGGTCATTGTTTTTTTGTTGTTGTTATTGTTGCATTTTCTTGTGTAACTTTGTCTTTTTCTATCTTGTTGTTTGTGCATATTATTTTCTCTGCAGCTCTATCTAGATAAGATAGACTGGATGATCAATGTGGAGGAGAAACAACAGTACTGATGGTTCCAGGGGGACATGGGAGAAGGGGAGGTGGGGGAAAGATAGGTGGTGTGGACCAACCCAGGGACAAAGGAACAAAAAGTGATCCAAAATTAGTGGCAAAGTGGGTGAGAGAGGCCTGGTAGGGATTCATCAAGGGCAAAGTAACTGAGAGGAATTACTGAAACCCAGGCAAAGGGCATTTAGAGAGGTCTAAATATAGGCATGTATATATGTAAATATATTTATATAGGATGATGAGGAAATAGATCTATGTGCATATATTTATAGATTTAGTATTAAGGCAGCACATGCACATTGGACCTCCACTCAAGTACTTTCTCAATGCAAAAATACTTCGTTCTAGTAAATTGGCATTCCATGAGGCACACCTTCTCGACACGATCACTGAAGACAAAGTGGGTGCATAAGCAAATGTGGTGAAGAAAGCTGATGGTGCCTAGCTGTCAAAAGATACAGTGTCTGGGGTCTTAAAGGCTTGAAGGTAAACAAGCGACCATTTGGCTCAGAAGCAACAAAGCCCACATGGAAGAAGCACACCAGCCTGTGTGATCATGAGATGTCAAAGGGATCAGGTATCAGCCATCATCAAAACAAAAAATCATATCATTGTAAATGAGGGGGAGTGAAGATTAGGGACCCAAAGAGTCATTGGGAGGAGAGGAGCCAGTCAGGGTGCAGTTTAGCAGCGATGAAACATACATCTTGCCTCTATTCTTTAATGCTTCCTCCACCCACTATCATGATCCCAATTCTACCTTACAAATCTGGCTAGACCAGAGGATGTACACTGGTACAAATAAGAACTGGAAGCACAGGGAATTCTGGACAGATGACCTCTTCAGGACCAATGCTGAGAGTAGGGACATGGGAGGGTGGAGGCAAGGTTGGGTAGAACGGGGGAACTGATTACTAGGATCTACATATAATCTCACTGGAGGATGGACAACAGAAAAGTGGGTGAAGGGAGACGTTGGACAGTGTAAGACATGACAAAATAATAATTTATAAATTATCAAGGTTTCAGTGGGGTGAGGGATGGAAGGGAAAAATGAGGAGCTGATACCCAGGGCTTAAGTGGAGAGCAAATATTTTGAGAATGAGGGCAGCAAATGTACAAATGTACTTGACACAATGGATTGATGGATGGATTGTGATAAGAGTTGTATGAGTCCCCCAAAAATGATTTTTTACAAAAAGAAAAGGGTATCTCTTATGAAATAAGAAATCTAAGAATAAGTCTCTTGATTTGGCACAATCTTCAATGTTGCCATCAAAGCCCCAGATCTTTCTGTCTCCCACATTTTGCATTTTTGCTACATATATTTCATCCTTGTGATTTCAATATGATAATTGTCCATATATAATGTGCATCTATATTTGAGCAGCAAATAAGGAGACAGGACCAAAAGGACAGAAAGGTTCTGTTTATTAAGTCTGTCTGTTTCTCTCTGAGTCTGTATCTGCCTCTCTCTTTCAGTAAACAGTCCTTTAAAGCACTATGTCTGCACATAATTAGTGTTCCGTGAGTTGAATGTCCAGCCAGATTAAGAATGAAGACAATGTAATCACCCCAGGTAAGCCTGTGCCAGTCCAATCAATCAGAGCTCTGATCCTGGCACTTAACATAATGGATTAATTGTCCCTGCTTTGATACTTTATATGAATAGAACAATATAATAAGAGTGGTTAGGGACCTGACTGTACTCAGCATTAGCTCATAGTACATTTTAAAAATCTATCCACTGGATTGTGTGTGGTGGTGGCTTGTTCACTTTCATTGCATCATGTGTTTCCTAAATATTATTCATAATTCATACATTTTCTGTTGATTGACATTTATATTGGTCCTGATATTGGATATTATTGATTGTGTGGAGTTTTTTTGTTGATATTGTTTGTTTTGGAAAATATATGCAAGCAATACCATAGCTAGAAATATAATGCTTAATTCACAGATAAGTGTGTGTGTTAGCACTAATAAATATTGGCAAATAGTGACTTTACAAATTCAGACCCCTGTTAATGGTGTCTGGGGGGTACAATGCCTCCACATCCCTGCCAACACTTGATATGCTCAAACTTTCCCATTTTAGCCATTTGGTAAATAGATATATATCATATCTATATACTTAAAAATAATCTCTCAAAAGGTCTTATCCAAAGAAGTCTGTTGCAGCTCATTGACCAAACATACAAGGGGTGTCCTAAAAAAATGGAATTTTTTTCAAAGCTATGATTTAAATTTTCAAGAAAACCTTATCACCTTAAAAGTATTCTCCATTTACATAATACATTTGTTAAATCTGTGATTCCATTCAGGGAAACATTTTTCAAACTCATCTATTTGTATGGCTGACAGCACCTCCCTCATTTTTTTCTTCACTTCTTCAACATGGTCAAAACATGGGGCCTTCACTTCCCTCTGCATTCTTGGAAACAAAAAGAAGTCACATGGAATGAGGTCAGGTGAGTAAGGTGTGTGGGGCAAGAGAAGCATACTGTTTTTTCCCCCAAAACTGGCACACTGAGATGTCTGTGTGAGCAGGTGCATTGCCATGGTGGCAAAGTCAGCCCCCATCGGCCACAAAGCAGTCCTTTGGTTGTTGTTGTTGTTGCACACTGTTATGCAATATTTTCAGCACCTCTAAATATAAACCTCAATTAATAGTCTGACCTAGTGGAATGAACTCCAAATGCACTAGGAGTCAATATTGTTGTCCATTTGGAAAGTTGACTAATGTCCAGAATGAGGTTTGATATCAAATGAAATTTTATCTTTTTTTAAATGAGAAAACCATGAATACGCTTTTGTTTTCCCCATCATGCTGCCCTTGTATGCTGTGTTCAGTATCACAACAGTTTCTGTGGCAATTTTCCCAAACAGGACCAGAATTTTAGAGCCGCATGCTGTTCTCGTAAGTCACCCATCACAAATACAAGGCTAGAGTGGAAATTGCATATATATATATATATATATATATATATATATATATATATATATATATATTATATATATGTATGTGTGTGTGTGTGTGTGTGTATCTCACTGTGACCAAAGAACCTTCCCAGGCAAAGCCACTGGGTCCACTAATTCAGAGTGTGTTGCTTAATGCTAGCCTAGCAGGAAAAATGTGTACTACAAAATCTCTGATCCACCCAGCGTAATTTCAGTTTTGGGAGGGTTACCCCTTCTTACATCTCAAAACTGTACTCTACCTGAAAGGAATTAACATTCACCTCTATCATGAAGAGATTTAAAAAACAAAACCTGATTGAATTTCGGTTAGTCAATCCTTGGAGTATCTTTTGAGAGAAGATGAGGAATAGCACATAGGGTCACTCTTAAAGTATTAAACAACAGAGACATTAAGTGTTAAGGATTCACTTTGCTTCTGTTTA
This sequence comes from Tenrec ecaudatus, assembly GCF_050624435.1. Classification (NCBI taxonomy): domain Eukaryota; kingdom Metazoa; phylum Chordata; class Mammalia; order Afrosoricida; family Tenrecidae; genus Tenrec; species Tenrec ecaudatus. The sequence goes on along the minus strand of NC_134534.1, from coordinate 124,881,603 downwards.
CTCTTGATGGGAGAGGATATGGATCGCTGCCATTTTATAGGCCATTGAAAAGCTACTAGTTTAAGCATCAAGTGTGTGTAAGAATCAATGATTCATCTTCAAATACATTAAAACAAAACAAAAACAAACCCACTGTCATCAAGTCAATTCCAACTCACAATGACCATCTACAGGGTTTCCAAGAACGTAATTTTTGACAGGAGCAGGAGCACCTCTTGTTTCTCCCATGGAACAGCTGGTGGCTTTGAACCACTGACTTTGTGACTAGCAGTCCAAAAGTCGACCTAAATGTGTCATCATGGGACATTACAAATATGCTAGAAGTTCACATAATCAAATAAATTTTTAAAAAAATTAGGAAGAGAGAAGAAATGTCCAGAGGGCCAGAGATAGAGAGCTCCTGCGTGATTGCTTTGGGATAACTGCAAATACTGCTCTAGCAAAAGGAATCATGATTCCAACCAATGGAACAATCTCATATTAAGGAAACAGAGCGCCATCATACAGCATAAGAGCTTGAACACTTCAGAGATGGGACACCTGCAAGACCCAGCTTGTATGAAAGTAATAGGGAAGTCACTTGGTTTCTCTTTTAAGCCTGAACAACTCTGAGATATAACACACGAAGCTTCCTTTTTGTCTATGTTTTTGTCTATTTTAATGTGATGTGGCGGGGAGACCTCTGGAGTAGTACATGTGCCACAAACACAAATGTCTTCATGTTTGGGTAGGAAACACAACTGAGTTGGGGATGAATGTGAGAGCAACTGGCCACTTAATTGTTTTATCTTTTTTTTTTGCCTTTTTAAATCATTTTATTGGGGGCTCATACAACTCTTTTTTTTAAACTTTTCTATTATCATTTTATTGGGTGCTCTTGCAGTTCTTATCACAATCCAAACATACATCCATTGTATCAAGGCGTCAAGCACATTTGTTTGAGATGTCTTATATTCTAAGCTGAGACTTTCTCAGGTCATGACTTCCTTTTATGGGTATAGTTTCCTTTATGTAAGCAGAGTTAGCATAGTAAAATTACACACACACAAAAACAATGCAGCAGAAGAGTCAAAAGAGCATCATGTTTCTCCCAATCAATCAGAGGAAATAAACACCCCTTTTAAACGTTTCCTTACATTTTCAAATCTTTTTTTATGTTCATATATTATAGGCATGTTATTTCGTATCTTAGCCTTCGTGTAAGACAGTGATCCAGTTTACTTCAATAATACGTTATTTTCAAAAGAACTATGAAATCATGGTAATGATCTATGTGATGTTTTTAAACTTACCATTACTTTGAAAAAAAGTACAAGCAATATTGCAACAAGAGTATCTGTGAGCGTGGCTACTATCTCTACCACCAACATGCATTTTTGGATTTATTTGTTTTTAACAGAAACCCAGAAGTGAGAGGGCCCATTTTATCTTCATCATCATAGTTCCTGATGTTTTCAAATGACAAATGTTGGCATAAATGTTGCTGCATTTTCCACAGCACTTGTTTTCTTACACTATTTATCATTTTAATCTTGGTGGATTGCAGTATCTCATTTTATCTACATTTCTGTGGCTCTCCTAGGTTGGAAATTGTTGCCCATATCCTGTTACATATATTTTCTCCTGTGAATTGCCTAGGACACACATCCACAATGACTCTTCCCACATCTGACTTAGATAAAAAGGAGTAGTAGGTTTATCCACACCTTGACACCCAGTGCCTCACCATTCACTGATGCAGTGATTTCCATATGGCCCCTGTGGCTTTCTGGTCTTCAGTGTAAGTAATAGTTCAAAGGGTCTCTGCCAAGCTTCCATTCAGCTGCACTTAGAGAGCACTGTCTCTGCCCTTCCATGACAAGTTTGAGACGGTATCCTTCGACAATTGTTCTTTTGGATGTCAAGCAGAAAAATGCAGGGTCTTGGGCAAGAGGCACACAGCTTTAATTCTTCCGCTTGGCTTTCTTGGGACTGACAATCTAAAAGATGTGAGCAAGGTAGCAAACTGTTAGTGAACATTTTACAAAGTCATTCAGGATTTAGACATGGATGTGCAGGATTATAATAGTTTATATTTTCTCAGAGGTCTATAATCTCAGACTTATAAGAAATTTTACTAATGTGATTGCAATTAAACATGAGTGTGCATAAAATGTTTTACTATAATTGCAAGTATACTTAAGTGCTATATATAAAGTTTAAATGTGTGATTCCAATTATAAACACAGTCATATAAATGTATAGTACTGTGGGTATTTGCCCACCCTTCAGATCTAAGGTTATTTCCATGTCTTCCTTATATGCATGTGTCTACTTTCTCTATTTTCTGATAATTTCATCAGTAAGCACTGCTTATAAGATTAAAAAGAGTATGCAAAGTAGGATAAAAAGGAATGGCTGAGTTCACTAAGAGTTAAGTACTTGACTGCTAATGTAAAGGCCAGAAGTTGAATTTAATCAGAAGCTCCTAAGAACGTTCTAGAGATCTGCTACCAAAAGATTAGTCTTGAAAAGATTATGGAGTTTGGTTCTTCTCTGCAAACACAGGGCTCCCATAAGTTTGACCAACTAGATGGCAATAGGTTGAGGGTTTGTTTACATCATAAAATGTGCTCAATAGCATAGCACAAGGGTTTCTGCCAAGTAAACTTTTTATAGAATTTTGATTAAATATGAAGACAAAATAAATATATGGGTTCAAGTGAATTTAATATATATTTAGTATATATCAGCTAAACCTAATACTATGGTCTCAGACATAGTTTATTATTATTATTATTATTAAAAGATCCTTTTACTGGGGGCTCTTACAGCTCTTCTAACAATCCATACATCAGTTGTATCAGGCATATTTGTACATATATTGGCATCATTCTTTTCTAAACATTTACTATCAGTTGAGCCCTTGGTATCAGCTCCTCTTTTTTCCCTCCTTATCCATCCCACCCTTGTGGTCCTTTGATGAATAATAAATTATTATATTTTCATATCTTATACTGACCACTGTCTCCCTTCCCCCCATGGTGTCCAGGGTGCAGTGTGATTGTGGGTGTGGTTATGTGTCAATCATTGGAATAAGTTTCCTCTTCTTTTCCTCCTTTCCCCACCTCCCTGCTACCCTCCTGATATTGCTACTTCCATTCCCGTTCCTGGATTCCATGTGTCCTGAGCCCTTATCTCTTCTCTGTACCTGTGTACATGCTCTGGCCTAGCCCACAGTGAAAGGCAGGATTGGGGTCAGGATAGTGTGGTGGGGTGTGAGGAAGTTTCAAAGAACCAGAGGAATATTGTCTGGTTCATAGGTGCTATACTGCACCCTGATCAACTCATCCCTTCCTTGTGACCCTCCTGTGAGAGGCTGTCCCGTTGTCTACAGATGGGTTTTGGGTCCCTGCTCTGACCTCCTCATTCTCAACAATATTATTTTGTTTATTTGTTAGTTTGTTTTGGATCTTCAGATGTCTGTCATTCGAGCCCATCGATACGTCATGATTGCACAGGCTAGTTTGCTTCTTCCTTATTGGCTTGTTTCTTCTCTACTAGATGGCCACTGTTTAACTTCAAACCTTTAAGAACCCAAATGCTATATATTTTGATAGCCAGGCGCCATCTGCTTTCATTACCACATTTGCTTGTGAACCCATTTTGTCTTTAGTAATCATGTTGGGGAGGTGAGCATCACAGAATGTCGTTGTTAAAAAAAAATGTTCTTGTGTTGAGGCAGGGCATGATCAGAGGCCTGAAGTCTGTCCACGGCCTCAGCAGATTGCCATATAAATATGTGTACATAGACTAATACCTTTATTTTTATGAATTAATGTATTTATATATGTGCACACCTATGCTTATACCTCTATCCATTGCTGTGCTTCCTAGATCTTTCCTCTGTTTCCTTTTACCTTCCTCCTGTCCTACCGTCACTCTCTCCTTTCTGCCTCTTAGTAGACTGTTATATTTTGTAACTACAGTGTAGTTGTTAAGAGTCAAATTGTCAAACTTAGAGGAAAAAGAGAAAATTTTAAGATCAGCAAGAGAATAGAAGGGGGTCACATACAATGGTGCTCCGGTGAGTTAATGTTCAGACTTACCAGCAGACACTAAAAAGGGGAGGAGAGAGTGGAGTGATGTCTTCTGAAAGCTGGGGAAAAAACCCCACAAAATGCCTGCCCAAGAATCCTCTAGTATGCCAAATTACCTGTTAGGATAGATGGCAAGATAAGAATCTTCTAGGACAAGGAAAAAGTCAAAAAGTATGCCTTTCAACCCTGTGGAAAATCTTTGCCAACTCACTATGGTCAGAAGACCAACATCCACCAAGCACAAACAAGATATCGCCAAATACCACAACTCCACTTAGAAGTCAACATGCTGAAAATAATTGCAAAGATAACATTGTGTCATTGCCTTGGAAGGAAAAGGCAAGAATGAAGCTCCCACATAAACACAGCACACTGATAAGAATGGAGATAGGAAAACACCCAACCCCAAAGTTACAAGATGATAGCAATGATTCCACAGATGGTGATAACAAGACTGAACATCAACATCCTCAACTCACCCATTAAAAGAGAAAGGTTAGCAGACTGGCAAAGAAACCATAACCAATTAATATGTTGCCTGCAAGAGACACATTTTAAGCTTGCAGACAAAAATAGACTAAGAATAAATGACTGGTGACACCTATGCAAGGCAAATGGCCACTTAAAAAATGCAAGGGTTGCAATCTTAATCTCTGACAAAATTGTTCTCAAAGTGCAAACCATAATAAGAGACAAGGATGGGTACTATATCATGCTCAAGGTATCAGTAGACCATGAACCAGTGAGCATAATAAATGTATATGTGCTTAATGAGATATCTGAAAAATTAAAAATATATATTCAAGTGATGAAAAGAGAAATCACAGTCTCAACAATCATGGTAGTTGACTTTCAGACACCACAATCAGAGAAAGGTAGATCTCTAGAAAAGAAGCTCATCAAGGATGCTACAGAGCTAAGCACTACAGCTAGGCAACTGGACCTGGTAGACATTTATAAAATGTCTACCTTCCAAATGCAAAATTTTCACATATTTTTCAAGTGCACATTGTTCATTTTTTGAAAATAGACCACACTCTTGGACAAAAGTTGAGCCTGAATAAATTCAAACACACAGAGATTACTCAGACATCCCTCTTGAACCACAACATCATAAAGCTTGATATTTACAAAAGGACAACCAGAAAAATAAGGGGAAACATTTGAGGATGAATAATAAATCTCCTGTGACACAAATGGATTCTGGCCCAGATTAGAGAGGAATTCAGAAAGTTTCTAGAAATTAATTGGGATGAGAATACAACATATCCAAACCATTGCAATACAGCAGAAGCAGTTCTCAGAGGACGTTTAATAGCAATCAATGCACATATGAAAAAGGAAGTGAGACTTATGACACTATCATATAACCTCTAGCAACTAGAACATAGTCAACAGAACAACTCCGCCAACAGAAAAAGAAAAGAAATAATTAAAATGAGGGCAGAGTTAAATGAGTGGGAAGACAAAAGAACAGTGCAAAAAAATCAATGCAGCAAAAAGCTGGTCCTTTGAAGGGATCAATAGAATCAACAGACCACTGGCAAACCTAACCAAGGAAAGGAAAGCGCAATCATCAATAGCCAGAATGAGGGTTGAAGTGGGAGAAGTCACAACAGACCCTAAGGAGATTAAAAGGATAATCAAAAAAGTACTATGAAAGTCTGTATTCTAATGAATTCAACAACATGGAAGACATGGAAAAATACCTGGAAAAGCAATGCCTCCCTAGATTATCCCAGATAGAGATCAAGCACCTCAATTGTTGTATAGCAAAAGAAGAAATAGCTATGGTTTTTAAGAAACTACCAATGTAAAAAAGCTCCCAGACCAGACAGCTTCACCGAAGAATTCTACCAAGCATTCGGGTAAGAGCTGACACTGATCCTCCACAAATTATTCCAGAACATAGAAAAGACTGCAACCTAAGGCCAGCATTAGCAGAGAACTCCTCCAGAAGGACAAAGTCAGAGGGAGGGCCTGACCTGACTTTCACACCTACTACACAGCTGCAGTGGTCAAAACAGTGCATACTAGAATAATGACAGATACTAAAACCAATGGAAAAGAACAGAAAACCCAGAAATAAAATCATCGGCATATAGACAACTGATCTTCAACAAGGACCTTGTGTTAGTCTGGGCAGACTAGACAAATAAATTCACAGAGACTCATATGTGTTGGGGTGCATTGAAATACTTTACCAAGAGAGTAATAAGAACACCCACAGACTGGGAGAAGATTTTTAGCAATGACACAACAGACAAAGCCTGCAAAAGGAAGAGAAGAGTTAACCCCCTGGGGAAGTAGGCAGAAGACTTGAACAGAAGTTTCACTATGGAGGAGGAGACCCAAGTGGCCAATGAACATATGAGAAAATGGTCCACATCATTTTCCATCAGAGAAATGCAAATTAAAACAACCATGAGATACTACCTAATACCCCTGAGGATAGCCCAAATCAGAAAATCAGAGAGCAACAAATGTTGGAAGGGATGTGGGAAGATAGGAACTCTCCTCCACTGCTGGTGGCCACATAGATACTTACAGCCTTTGTGGAAAGCGACCTGGCGATAATTAAAGCAAATGTAAATTGAGCTGCCTTATGATCTAGCTATACTTCTAAATAGGCCCCAATCAGTCATTTGCACCCCAATGTTTATTGAGGCACAATTCATAATCACATAACATTGGAAACAACTAAATATCCATTAATAGACAAGTAGATTAGACAACTCTGGCACACAAACAGAATGGAGTACTACCTATCACTAAAAAGTACTGGAGGTCACATGAAGCATGCAGCCTATGGGAAGAGTTGGGGGAAATGATGCTAAGCGAAGGTGGCCAATCGCAAAAGGACAAGTATAGCATTAGTCCACTGAGGTAAGTATAATCAGCACAGTAGGTATAGAAGAAAAGCCACTTATCTCACACTATACGGGCTGAGGTACACACAATCGGGCAGGAGACAGACTAAACCCAAGGGTGTACATGTCATTCCAACACAAGGAAGGAGAAAGGAGGGAAGGAGGAGAGAGAAAAGCGGGGGGAAATAGGGGAACAGAGACAATGGCACTGGGGAGTGTGTTACTCCAGGTGGACTAGAGAAACAAAATTCCTAGACACTTATGTGTATAAGAAAGAACTGTGTAAGCAAGAGTAATTGAGAATTGAGAAAACATCCCAGCCCAGTTTAGATCAAGTCCCTAAGTAGGATATTAATCAATATATTGATACTAGTCCCTAAATTCTTCTTCAGCCTCATGCAGCCATGCAATGATGCCAGATGCAAGAAGATCACAGGCCAGTGGGTGGAAAGTCTTGTGGATCCAGTGATGGTTGAAGCCTCCTGGTGCTGGCGTGGGCCTCCACATGGCACCTCCAGCTCTCAGGGCTCTGGCTGCATCTGAGTATTTCCATGTTGCTTCTCAGCAGGCAGGTCTCACAGAGATTGAGCATGTGTTTCCGCTTCCAGCAAGCTATTTATCTCCTTAGAACCTCCAGTTGAGGTCATCAAGCTGTGACCTGATTAGCAGGACAAACTCCACCCTTTCACTTGTAAGTCTCAAAATGACAATAGATTATGTAACTACACCAGGGAGCAAAGCAATAACCCACCCAGGGGGTGGAGTATTGGTTATGTTTCCACCCTCCCCTCGAGGGCAACGGAATCACATGGAGCAACGTATAAACAGAGTGGGCTACAGGTTCGGCTCCAATCAGAGACAAGCTGACCCCCTCCCTAGAAGTACGTGCTAAAGAGGACAACACTAAACCTACAGATTAGGGAGAGGGCCCACCTGCATGCCCACATGGAAGCTAAACAAGATGGATAAAGAGAGATTGAGGTTCTAGACCCCATATCAGCATATCAAGTCCTCAGGACAACGTCCCTACAAGGAGCTGCTAAGGCACAGAGAGGACTGTAGGGCCAACAACAGCTCAAGACATGAGGTCCCCTTGGTGGAGCACACCATGACAGAGGACAATACTGGGGACATGCAGTGGTGAGTGAGTCCAGTCTGAACACCCCCTAGCAGGGCAAACCAAAGAAGAGAACATAACAAATCAGCAATGAGAGCAAAGCAAAGTCACTACTGAACACCCTGGGACCTGTGGGGAGACAGTCATAACGGTCAGCACACAGACCTGGAATTATCTATGCTTTTTCGAGGTTGTTTTTTTTTTCTGCTAGTTATTATTATTTTTATATATATATATGTTTTTTTCTTTTATCTTCAATATTTTGTTTTCCTTTTGTATTGTCTACATTATTGTTGGTTTGCCTATCTACAAAAGACAGGCATGGGAAGCAAGCCCAAGGAAAAAGAAATGGGACTCAAGGTTCTTAGGGTGAAGGAACTTAAGGTGAGGAGGAGGCGGGGGAAGGGAGTGGTGAGCAAACAACACCATGGGCAGGGAAACAACTAGGGAATTAAAGTCAATGACTAGGAGGATGTAGAGATACTGGGGGTTTGGGAGCAACAGCAATCTAAAGGAGAGGAATTAGTAAGAGGTAGAAGAAGGGCAAGTGTGATGGTGGGAGAGGAGGAAGGTCAAAGGAAACAGAGGAAAGATCTCAGAAGCAAAGCTATGGGAAGAGCTATAAACACAGTTGTGCACTTAAGTAAATATATTAATTCATAAAATAGAAGTATTGGCATAGGTACATATATTTATATGGCAATACACTGAGGAAGTTGATGGACTTTGGGCTTATGCTTAAGCCCTCTGTCAATGCATGAACACTTAGTTCTAACAGCCTGGCATTCTGTGATGCTCACCCTCCTGGTATGATTGCTGAAGAAAATACGCACAAGAAAATGTGGTGAAGAACGGTGATGTTGTCCGGCTAATATAGTGTCTGGTGTCTTGAAGGCTTGAAGTTAAACAAGTGGCCATCTAGCAGAGAACCAACAAGCCCACATAGAAGACGCATACCAGCTAGTATGATCATGAGATGTTGACAGGATCAGGCATCAGAAGACTCCAAACTAACAAACAAATAAACAAACAACAAACAAATGAAACCATATTGTTGAGAATGAGGGGGTCAGAGCAGAGACCCCAAAGCCATATGTAGACAATGGGACATCCCCCCACAGAAGAGTCACAAAGAAGGGATGAGTCAACCAGGGCACAGTATAGCACCTAAGAAACACATAATATTCCTCTGGTTCCTTGAGGCTTCCTCACTCCCCTTCCCCCATCCTGACCCCAGTCCTGCCTTTGACCATGGGCTAGGCTGAAGCATGTACACAGGTACAGATAAGGGTGCAGGACTCAAGGAGCCCAGGTCAGATAAACCCCTCAGGAACAGAAATGGGATTATCCACAGCAGGAGGGCAGGGGGAAGGTGGGGAAAGGAATGGGGAATAAACCCTGGGGGAAGGGATTCAGCAGTTAGTGTAAGATATGAAATTAATGATAATTTATAATGGGCATGAGGGGGAGGGAGGGTATAAAGAGGAGCTGATAACAAGGGCGCAAATAAAACGAAATGTTAGAAAATAATAATGGCAACATATGCTTGAAAAATTGATGTATGATTGTTATAAGAGCTGTTAAGAGCCCCTAATAAAATGGTCTAAACATAAAATTGATACTTTTCTACCATCAATAATCTAACAGGAAAATTGTTAAGAACTGAATTATTGCTATTTTTAATTAGCAATAACTAATATTGGCACTTTGCAAAAAATGTATGAGGTTGTTGGCAATATGCAAAATAGATTGAAGAAACAATGCCTGCCATTCTGAAGTTGAAATACTAATAAGTGAAAATACACTCTTCAATAAGGAAAAATTGCAAACCATTCTGGAGTTTGGGCAATTGTGTCTTGTAGAACTCTGAGCACAGAAATTTTAATTAACCAAAGACTCAGCTACTGTGCTCACATGTTCATCCCCATTTTTCCTCAGCCTCATATCCTATGTGGTCTGTTGCAAGCCTCTGCCAAGCATAAATACTAAAGTACAAATATTTTTGGAAGATGAAAGTATCCACTGATGACTGACTTTGACTCACGATCTCCCTTAGAGCCTCCCGATCGTTTTGCGTCTTCATCCAGGTAAGGATACTTGTATTTGCCCATTCTTAGTTCCTTTATTTTAGATCAACTTGCTCTGCAGTTTGTTGGTTCTCCCTGTCTTTTCCAGTTTCTCACTGTCTTCTCTCGTAGGGTTTCCCTTCATCATTTCGTGCTTAATCGTACCTTCTTGTTTGCCTTCTTGAGGGTCTAGATTAATGCACACACATTTCTTAATTCTCTAACTTGACGTCAGTCTGATCAGAACTTCCAGGATTGAACAGTTAATATTAGTGGAAACTATTTTTATTGCCTTAAAAATAATATTTTACAAAATAAAGAGACTATAGATCAAGATAACCCCCTGGGCATAGAGTTCCTAAAATTTAGCCTTAAAAAATTTTTAGAGTAATTAGAACAAATCTATAATTCTCAAAAAATAACCACAAGTCCAGAAATTAAGAGGGAATTGTTAAGGGGAGATTTTAGATAAGGCTAACCTGACAAATATTGAAGAAAAGGTATCTGAAAGATAATCAGATAGACAAATCTTTGACAATACAAACATATTTAACAGAAGTTTGGAATTAGCAAATTTTTAAAAGATAAAGAAAAATGTATCACACAATGGGGTACTATGCAGCACTGAAAAGGGCGGATGATCACATGAAGCATGTCCTTTCATTGGAAGAGTTGGAAGGAATCAAGTTAAGTAAGGTAAATAAATCTCAAAAGGCCAAGTATAACATGAGTCCCCTGATGAAAGTACAATCAGCATGGCAGGAATAGAAGAATAGACACTTATCTGACAATAAACAAGTGGAAGCATAGGTAGTCAGGGGTAGGTCAGACCACACCCAGGGAAGTACATGTGAGTCCAACATAAGGAAGGGGCAATGAGGGAGAGGGAGTGTGTTAGACGATTCTCTAGAGAGACAAAACCAGATTGCTGATAATTATATATATTAGATATAAATCACAAGAAATGAACTGTTAAATTATATACAGATAGATAGATATATACTACAAGAAATGAACAGTTAAATTATAAAGCAGTACAAATGGCTCAGTGCAACTCACTCCCGTGAGAGAGTTGTGAGACACTCACAGTCCTTCAAGTCTTGAGGGCCACCAGGTAGTCCTCTGTAGAGAGATTTTAGCTATCCCGGCGCAGGCATCAAACAGCAAGGTAGGTCACCAACAGTCAGCCAGATCACCCACAGTTAGTTCCCAATTCCAGAGTTGTACATTCCAATTATCTGGCAAGGCAGGTCTTAACGGGGCCAAAACTGCAGCAACATAGTACATAGGTTAGGTGTCCCACAGGCAGTGTAGTTTGCAAATTGAGGCACAGAACAAGCAAGGCAGCTGCATACTGATCTGATGACCAAAGAGTGAGAGACAAGAAAGGCAAGGCTTGCCAAACCATTTATCTCCCAAACCTTCAATTAATCCCACATGTGTTTATCAGCCAGGCTGGCACAATAAACTATCCAAATCCACCCTTGCCAAGCTGGCACCTGTACACAATTCGTACCTGTACACAATTCTTTAGCCATATATACTTATATAATTTCCGGACATTGATTAATTCACACTTATACTTATCACCAATCATCTATCATACATATAAATGAAAACACACTGAGTTAAATTGTACCTGATATATCATACCTGAACAAAGGAAAGATAGGCAATAAGCACATAAAAAGAAAATACATTGACAATTACAAACCTCGCTTTTGCAATTGATCACGTCGTCGTAATTAATAGGTAGAACTATCTTCTTCTACTACCCATTCGGTATTACCTTTGCCCTCAGCAAGCACCTCAGCTGGCTGTGATTTTTTGCCTGGTGGGGTGACCCAGACCTTCATTCCTGAGGAGTCTCAGTTATTAGACGTTCCATCAGGATTGGGTTGCTGTAACTTACCATTTACTTTAATCACAGGACATGGTAGCACTAGGAGTCAGCCTATAGGATCTCCTGGATTCCAGACGTATACTTCTTTACCTCCATTATGTAGCAACAGTCCAATTTCTCCTTGGTAATCAGGATCAATCACACCACTCAGTACAGTGACACCCTTCCTGACCTGTTGATCCAAAGGCGTGAGAAGGCCAAAGTGGCCAGGGGGCATTCCCAGCTGTCAGTTCACTGGAATCTGTGTTGTGTTTCCAGGTGGGAGCGTTCCTTCCTTCTGGACCAGGACCTCGAGGCCTGAGGAACACAGGGTTGCTGGGACAGGAAGCAAAAATGCTGCAAGTGGATCACTAGGAGTAAGAGTGAGTGGTGCCACTCCAGCTTCCACCCCTTGGTTCCTGGACCCATGAATTCTGTCTATTGGAGACACAGCACCATATATTGACTACTGGTTTAGAGCATTTACAGATTCCTGGAGAACATTGCCCCAGTCCCACAAGTTGTTGCCACCTAGTTGGTGCTGTAATTGTGTCTTTAGGAGCCCATTTCATTGTTCAATCTAGCCAGCAGCTTCGGGATGATGAGGAACGTGATACAACCAGTGTATTCCATGGGAATGGGCCCACTGCCGCACTGCCTTTGCTGTGAAGTGAGTTCCTTAATCTGAATCAATGCTATGTGGGATGCCATGCCGGTGGATGAGGCATTCTGTAAGTCCACGAATAGTAGTTTTGGCAGAAGCATCACGCGCAGGGAAGGCAAATCCATATCCAGAGTAGGTGTCTATTCCAGTAAGAACAAAACGCTGTCCCTTCCATGATGGAAGTGGTCCTATGTAATCAACCTACCACCAAGTTGCTGGTTGATCTTCCCGAAGAATGGTCCCATATCTTGGACTTAATGTTAGTTTCTGCTGCTGGCAAATGGGGCACTCAGCAGTGCCAGTTGCCAAGTCAGTCTTGGTAAGGGCAAATCCATGTTGCTGTGCCACAGTATAGCCTTCATCCCTGCCACCATGTCCACTTTGTTCATGTGCCTATTGGGCAATAACAGGAGTGGCAGAGGAAAGAGGAGGACCTGTCTCCACAGCGCGTGTCATCTTATCCACTTGATTTTTTAAATCAAAAACCGATTTAAAGAACTGATTTAGCGATCATGACTGTCTTTTCTGTTGTTCACCTGATCTACCATTCTTTCGCCTGTATAGATCACATAAATATTTACTAGGTTTCCCATCAATTTCATTCCTAGGGACACTGTGGCTAAGTAGCCAATGCCATAATTCGACACGAGACAAGTTGCTTTGATTACTACTGAAACCTTGTTGTCTATTATAACCATGTCCACCCTGTGTCGGTTGATTCAGTGCTGACCCCTGCCCTTTACCATCACAAGGACCAATCAGCCCCATTGTGGGCAAATGTCAATGTCGGAGTTCACTTATGGAAGTGCTCACTGTTAATCCTGGTGTACATAAAATAGCAATTACAGGAGTCTTAAGAGATGCTGGACCAACTTCACAAACTTGTTCCTTATGGTTGTGGTAAAGGTATATCCTCGAGACACCCTTTTTGGGGTCTATGGGTATATGTTGATAGATCCATTCCAACATACTACTTTATCTAAGCTTTTGGGTGCCTTCCTCTACAGTCTACCAAGGTAAGTCAGGTACTTCAAGTTGGTCTAGTCTAGGCCATCTGGTAGTCCATGCTTCATTGAACCAACCAAATAAATAATTAGATCCTCTTTTAGCCTCTTTCACAGAGACATTGAAAGAAGAGTCTGTGCTTAGTGGTCCCATATCCAGAAACTCAGACCAGTCTAATATTACATTTCATGCACCAGTATTCCACACCCTTAGTAACCATTCCCAGGGATATTCCCCAGGCTTCTGCTGGTACGTATTTGAAAACTCGAGCAGAGTTTTATGAGTATCAGACACTTCTTCTTGGGTAATCATCTCAACCCCACCTTTAGGAGGTTTCTGAGACTTAATTTTAGTGACAGATCTAGTAGAAATAATGGGCGGTGAGGGTGTTTCCTGGGTGCTCTCAGCAACATCTTGTAAGGCATCTCCCTCAGGCCATGCTGCTGATGCAGCCCCACTTAGCATATCAACTTGAATAGTTTGGCTTATCTGCTCAGGTGTGGATTGTAAATTAATACTTTCAGCTAGGAGGGGTGGATCTATTGACTGGTGTAGTTCAATTGTTTCCAAGGGCTCAATATTCTCTTCTTCTGTATCATCAGCCCATCTGTTCCCTACCCATGTTTCAGGGTCCCAACTTTTCCCAATCAATGCCCTTATTTTGGTTTCAGACACTGCTCTAGATCTGCAATTTAGCCACTCGAATAATGAGACTCTGGACCTGGTTCTCAGCAATGTCAGCTCTTTTACTAGAGGAGAGAAGGCTATCCTTTGTAGCACAGATGGAAGTTTTCAAATTTACTAGTCTGCACCTGAGGCATGCTTTTGAGGCTCTGAGACCATCCCTCTCCTTAATCACACTTTCCTTTGTAAGAAGGACCAGCCAACCAGCTTCCCTACTTGTCATCCTTACAAAACCCCTGGAAAATATCAAACATACGATCACTCAGAGCCTCTCCTTTAACCAGCATCTCATCTATCGGTGGTGCTACTTTAGGTATTATCTTTGCTATTTCACACCATGGGTTAGGAAGAGTAGCAGACTTATCCATGCTTTGGGGTGTTGAAGTATCATCACTAGTGTTAAGACTAATCAGGCTGGAGAGACAATTTAAGAAGCCCATATTTATTATTTTATTTCTCTAGAAACACTCCTGATACCAAAATGTATTAGACAGGGTTCTTTAGAGAGACAAAACTAGATTGCTGATAATTGTATATATTTTTATAAAGATAGATAAATATGAATCGCAAGAAATGAAATGTTAAATTATATACAGATAGATAGATATATACTACAAGAAATGAACAGTTAAATTATAAAGCAGTACAAATGGCTCAGTGAACTCACTCCCGTGAGAGAGTTGTGAGACACTCACAGTCCTTCAAGTCTTGAGGGCCACCAGGTAGTCCTCTGTAGAGAGATTTTAGCTATCCCAGCACAGGCAGCAAACAGCAAGGGTTGGTCACCAACAGTCAGGCCAGGTCACCAACAATCAGTCCCCAGCTCCAGAGATGTACTTTCCAATTCTCTGGCATGGCGGGTCTTAAAGGGACCTCAATTTACAGACACACAGTCCACAGGTTTGGTGTCCCACAGGTAGTGTGGCCTGTTAGTTGAGGCACACAACAAGCAAGGCAACCGCACACTGGTCTGATGATCAAAGAGGGAGAGACAAGAAAGGCGAGGCTCGCCAAGCCATTTATCTCCCAAACCTTCAATTAATCCCACATGTGTTTATCGGCCAGGCTGGCATAATAAACTATCACAAGGAGGGAGAATAGAGGTGAGGAGAAACTGAGATGATGACACAGGGGGAACAGGGCACTAAGCCACCAAGGGGAGAGTATTGTTTGTGTCCCCACAGAATTGGAATGTGCATACAGACCCCACCATGATGCACCAAACAAGGAGGGCAATGTAACATGTGGAGGAATCCATAAAAAGACTGGACTATAGGGCAGCCCCAACCAGAACCAGCCTGACCCCCACCATGGAGGGGTGTGCCACAGAGAATGACAATAGACCCTCTGGTGAGAGAAAGGAACCGACCTACCATACCCAGATGGAAGTGGAAGCAAATTAAGGGATAGAAAGGGAGTGGAGCACACCAGGACCTACCAAGCCCTGAGCACAATAGCCCTGCTCAGAGCAGTCAATGCACAGAGAAGACCATATGGCTGGCCCCACCTAGAAGATGCAACTTCCCGCACTGACCCATTGCCCTACATGGGACAACAACAGTGAAACAGTGTGGGATGTGTGAATGAGCTGACCCCACCACACAGAGACAAAACATTAAGGGTGTGCAATAGAACAGCAAGGAGAGCAGAATGGGGAAGTCCCGAGGGATTATCAAAAATAGTCTTTGGGGCCAGGGCATGGCACCACATCAGACCCAACCTAGAAACATTCCCAAAGGTCAACAAACAGACCTTGAACTATTTTCAGGTTTCTTTCTTTTTTTTTGCTTTTCTTTTTATTTTTTATTTTGTATGCCGTTAGCTTTTTTGTTCTTGCTGTCATCATTTTGTTTTTAAGTTTCACTTTAGCACTGTCTTGTTTTATGTGCATATTATTATTTCTGCAGGTCTATCTAGATAAGATAGGCTGGATAAACAATGTGGAGAAGAAAACAACAGGACTGATGGTTCCGGGGAGACATGGCAGAGGGGGAGGTGGGGGAGAGGAAATGGTGTTAACCCACTCAGGGACAACGGAACAATGAGTGATTCAAAACCAGTGGCAAGGAAGGTGTAGGAGGCCTGGTAAGGAGTGATCAAGAGCAATGTAACCCAGAGGAACTACTGAAACCCAAGTGAAGGCTGAACATGATAATGGGACAAGAAGAAAGTAAAAGGAAATAGAGGAAAGTATAGGAGGCAAAGGGCATATATAGAGGCCTAAATAAAGGCATGTACATATGTAAATATATTTATATAAGATGATGGAGAAATAGATCTATGTGCATATATTTATAGGTTTAGTATTAAGGTAGCAGATTGGGCCTCCACTAAAGTACTCCCTCAATGCAAGAATACTCTGTTCTATTAAACGGACATTCCATGATACTCAACTCCCCGACACGATCACTGAAGACAAATGTGTGCATAAACAATGTAGTGAAGAAAGCTGATGCGTGTCTGGCTATCAAAAGATACAGCACCTGGGGTCTTAAAGGCTTGAAGGTAAACAAGCGGCCATCTAGTTCAGAAGCAACAAAGCCCGCATGGAAAAAGCACACCAGCCTGTGTGATCATGAGGTGTGGAAGGGATCAAGTGGCAGACATCAAAGAACAAATAATCGTCATTGTGTGCTCACCTTCCCCATATAAATGCTGAAGACAAATGTGTGCATAAGCAAGTGTGGTGAAGAAGGCAGATGGTGCCCGGGTATTGAGAGATACAGCATCTGGGGTCTTAAAGGCTTGAAGGTAAACAAGTGACCATCTAGCCCAGAAGCAACAAAGCCCACCTGGAAGAAGCATACCTGCCTGTGCGATCACGAGGTGTGGAAGGGATCAAGTATCAAGTACCAAAGAACAAAAAATCATATTTGAGGGGTAGTATGGGGTGGGAACCCAAGGCACATCTGTAGGCAACTGGCTATCCCTTTGCAGAGGGGTAGCAGGGAGGAGATGAGTCACTCAGGGTGCAGTGTAGCATCGATAAAACACCTAACTTTCCTCTAATTTTTAAATGCTTCGTCCACCCTCCCTCTCCCCCCAATCATGATCCCAATTCTACCTTACAAGTATTGCTAGACCAGATGATGTACACTGGTGCAGATAGGAACTGGAAACACAGGGAATCCAGGACAGATGAACCCCTCAGGACCAGTGCTGAGAGTGGCGATAATGGGAGAGTGAAGGGACGGTGGGGTAGAAAGGGGGAACCAATTACAAGGATCTACATATAATGTCCTCCCTGGGGAATGGACAATAGTAAAGTGGGTGAAGGGAGACATCGGGCGGTGTAAGATATGATAAAATAATATTAATGTATAAATTATCAAGGGTTTATGAGGGAGGGGGATTGGGGAGGCAGGGGAAAAACTGAGGAGCTGATACCAAGGGCTCAAGTGGAAAGCATATGTTTTGAGAATGATGATGGCAACAAATGTACAAATGTGCTTGACAAAATTAGATGGAAGTATGGATTGTGATAAGTGTTGTACGAGCCCTCAGTAAAATGATTTAAAATTTAAAAAAATGTTGTATCTAAGTCTGATAGAAATTGAGGGTTTACCCCCAGAAAAATAACTATTTGATAAAAGAATATTTATGAGCAGAAGAAGGGATATTTCATTTAGATGAAAACTATAAGAAGACATAACGAAACCTCTGTAGAACAAAAGATACAATGACAAAATTCAAAGATAATTAATGATCTGGCTAGGATGTTTCTAAAGGATTAACATGAAAAATATATGCATATTAGTTAAAAAAGCAGATTGCTACGATGTGTCAAGTTCATACATTGTTGTAGTTGTTGTTTTGAGGGTCATAGAGTGGGTCAGAACTCGTATCCACTGTATGTACCAGAGGGAAGCACCGTGGGTCCTTTGCCAGCCTACCCTTTGTTTTTATGTTTCAGCACAGTGCCGGGGCCTTCCTCTCTTTCCCACTAAACCAAACACGGTCCTTTGTCCGGGATTGGTCTCTCCTAACAACACGTTCAAGTATATGGGACATAGTCTCACCGTCCCTGTTGCCTTTAAGGCGCATTCTGGTTGTACTTCTTCCAAAACAGTTTTCTTTGTTCTTTAGGCAGTCTGTGGCGCTTTCTATATTCTTCACCAGCACTAGAACTCACCTGCATTGATTTTATTCCATGTCCAACTTTTGTGGTTATATGAGGCAATGGGAAATCGTACGGCTTGGATCAGGAACACGTTAGTCCTCAAAGTAACATATAGGCTTTTAAACACTCCAAAGGGGTCTAGTGCAGCAGATTTATCCAAGGCAGTTCATCTCTTGATCTCTTAACTACAGCTTCCATGAGCACTGTTTGTGTATACAAGAAAGACCAAATCCTTGATAACTTCAATTTTTTTCTCCATTTATCACAATGTTACCTATTGGTCCAGTTGTGAAGATCTGGGTCTTCTTTACATTGAGTTGTAATTCATTCTGAAGTCTGCAATCTTTGCTCTTGATCAGCAAGTGCTTTAAGTCCTCCTTACTGTCAGCAAGCAAGGCTGTGTCATCTGGGCATCACCGGTTGTTAATACGCCTTCCTCCTATTCTGATGCTACATTCTTCTTTATACCGCCCACCTTCTCTAGTTTATTTGCTCACCTACTGATTAAATAAGTAGGACGAGAGCACACAACCCTCACACACCCATTTCCTGATTTTAAGCCATGCGGTATTCTATTGTTCTATGCCCCACTGCTTCCTGACCCACGTGCAGGTTCTGCATGAGCACAATGAAGTGGTCTGGAATTTCCACCCTTCTCAAGGCATTTATGGTTCATTGTGATCCACACAGTTTTCTTTCAAACAGGATTAAACATGTCTCTGCAATCAGTGCATTGCTGCAGACAAAATTCTTTTCGTAATACATTTGTTTTAGTATCACAGGGTACCTTCCAAAATAAAATTTTGAAAGTCTAATTAAAATTGTAGCTTCCAAGAAGTCGTCTGGACCAATGAAATTTAAGGCAGAGAAACCTGCACAGAAGGTTTTGGGGACCATATTTGACAAGATTTAAAATTGGTTAGTAAGATAGAGATTTTCTCTATCTCAGACAATGGGGCTTATAGAGAGTAAATTTTAAGAGAAATGAAAAACAAACAAGCAAAACCTATGTTGGTTATAAAGAGGCCAGGAAGGTTGCCTCAAGGAATTCCAGCCCCCACTCCCCATAACAACAACTCTCCTGTTTATTTTCGGAAGGTGGCAACAACTGTCCTGCAAGAATTTTATTGGAAAACTTTATACCATTTACCCTCTATCTCTGATCTTGTTTCTCCAGGTTTCTTTTTCCCCAAAATTCAAAAATACATTTCAAAAGAAGACAATTTGAATACATAGATGATGCCCCAACTGCTATCTTGACCTGGTATAAATCAAAAGCCAAAAAATGGTGGGGGGGGGGCGCTGGTAGTGGGAGAAATAAAAACATCACCTTCACAAGTGTGTCGACCTAGTTGGAAGGTGTGTGGATAAAATAATAGCTTCACACTTTGATTTTTCTTTTTGAAAGTTTCCATGATGTTGTAGTGATACTTCTTCTAATTTACTTTCATTCAACTTGCTCTTTCAAACCAGTAGAGGGTTATCAACTAAGAAAAGAAATGATTGAAAGAAGAGAAAATATTCAAAAAACTGGACAACAAGCTTATTTTAAATGCTTAACTTCAAAAGATAATGAAAATACAACCCACATACTCGGACAAAATATTTTCAAAACATATCTAATAAAAGACTTGCACCCCAAATACATGAAGGGAATAGAAAGAGTTTGTGAAAATTGAATTAAAAGATAATGAGATTTTTCATGGATTTTTTAAGCCCCTTTGTAGAGAAGTCTTCCAAAATTCCACAACAAGAAAACATAAAATTAAATTTTTTAAAAGAAAAAGAAAAGGTAAGTTCAAACAAACATCTCAGCAAAGATAATATACACACACAAATAAATATATGAAGTTATACTCCAGATTATATGTAACTAGACAATTAGAAATTAAAGCTGTGAGAAATCTCATATTCATAATCTCACCACATGATCTAGCAATTGCAGGCACTCATCATTGAGATGCGTTTCTATGCCCACACAAAACCTGCACACCAATGATTATAGCACTTCTATTCATAATTGTCAAAAATGGAAAGCAATCAATCAAGATGTCCTAATAGGAAAATGCATAAATAACTGTGATGCTTTCACAGGGTGGAATGAAATTTACCAATAAAAAGAAATGAGCTATTTTGTTATGAAAAGACATGGAGGGACCTTAATTGTATGTTGCTATGCGAAAGAAACCCATCAGAGATTGCTGTGTACTGTGTGACTACAGTGCGTGACATCTTGGAAAAGACAAGACCAGAACAAGAGTAAGAAGGAGGAGGGTGACAAGGAGTCAAGAAGAAGGGCCAGAGAAATAGTAGTCTAAGAGAACAAGGCAGGACTGATGTGAAGCTAGTTCACAATGTTATTATAATACTGTTTTTCAGCAGCTATAAAGCTATGACAGGTAGGGCATCTATTCTTATTGGCAAGTACCAAAATTAGTTTAAATGTTACTTTCAATATCACGCTTGGAATCAAGTTATTCACCACTGTTGGAAAAAAATTCCCTGGAAGCCATGTCTGACCTCTTCTGGCTACTGAAGGAAGAAGGGGAATTCAACTCCAAATCATCATAGGATGATTCCTATGAGGCAGGCGTCAGACATGCCTCCACCCTCCAAACTTCTTACTGTCTATACTCGAGTATAAGCCGACCCAACTATCAGCCGAAGCACCTAATTTTACCACAAAAGCTGCATACAAAATATGGTGAAAAACTCAGCTTATACACAAGTATACACGTACCTTCTTTTGATACCAACTGTCTTTTTCCAATCTATTGTACATTTCTTCTGGATTTGCTAATATATTGCTGCAGCAAACAGTGTGGAGGTAGGCATATTTGATCTCTTCTGGTTCCCCTATTCCATGAGGCAAGAGTCAGACACACCTTCAAGGTCTATCCCCCCTTATCTACTCTGACAACAATACATGCTACATCAATGCTGTGCTCGATAATGCATTGAATAGCCACAGAGAGCTTACGGGCAAAACTCACGATAAAGAGTTTTTAGTAGGAGAGTCAATAGGTAAATATAAGTTAGACTCAGCAAATAGTAATTTTATAGTCATTGGTCTGCTTATCCAACAGCCAAGTCTCTCTAGTTCTCAGCATCTGCACCACACGGTGCCTTGGACTTTGCCGCTATGGGCCAAGACCCATCGTTCCATGGTCTCTGGCCAGATAAGGAAAGATAAGCCCACACAGTCTTGCTGTGGCTCTTCGAGTCTCTGGTGCATCTGTGCCACAGTCGCCTGGGCATTGTCTTGGCAACTGCTACCCTTTGCGTATGCTCTTCCAAGGTGCTCAGGGTTTCTCTCTTTCTGCTGCTGCTCAAAAGACAGCTCGTATTAGTAGCAAGGTGGGTCACATCAAAAACTGGCCCATCCCTTCTATAATGATGCATATGCCTTATTTGCATAGCCCCACCCAATCCTTTGGTGGTAGTTACAGGGAATTGGGAGGAAGAGGATTATTAAAAAATTCATGACACCGCAGAACTCACAGACAAGATTATGGGGAAGCTAACCATTTACAAAACATTAAGGATGCAGTGCTTTTGTCCACAGCTCTCTTTCTCAGCCATGTCTCTGGTTTTTGGTCTCTCAGTCAAGTGGTACCTTGCCCTCTGCCTGCTTTGCAAGTGTTTCCAAAGCCCTTTAGTGCTGGTAAGTGACCACAACTTCCTGCCCAAAGACCCATGTACTTCACTCCTGGTCTATTTTCCTTTCTGGTCCTTGAGTTTTCTCTTCCTATTTCTAAGATTGCTCCCTTTCTACCCAGTGAAATGGCTAAAAGACATATCTCTTTATTAGAATTTCACAACCTTTTTTGGATGGTCCTGCCCAATCATTTAGTGGGAGTCACAAAGACCATGGATAGAAGAGCTCACCAGGTAATTTCGCTTTATTGCGTTTGTTCATCACAGCATTGCTTGTAACAAAACAAAACTAGGAAACAAACTAGGTATCTCTCACTAAGGTTATGCATAGTCATATAAGAAGATGCTATAATTGAGTTAAAAATAAATGAACGAAATGAACATATACAACATGAATAAATCTCAAAGCCCAATGTTGAATGTCTAAAAAGTGGCAAAATGATATGCACCAGTGGTTTTCAATATTTAAAATACCAAATCATAAAATAGCCACTTATTTTAATGAATTATAATACAAATAATGATAAAAATGTAAAAAAGCAGTCTGATGTATAACCAGCATCAGCATAGTGGTCAATTTGGGGGAATTCAGTGACCTTAATAGTATTGCTGTTGTTGTTAGGTGTCGCGTCATCTGTCAATTCCCGCTCATAGAGGTGTCAGGTGCCCAAGTGCAATTTCCCTCTCGGGTGTTCCAGGTGGCAAGTACTGCTCAAACAGATTGCAGGTCTTTCTATTGGAAGCAGAGGAGTGGCTACTAACCGGAATCTAGCATCCTAGCGTTTTTACTGTTGCGCCCACAGGGCTTTGGGTATTCATATTAGCAATTTAAATACTTAAGCCTGGAAAAACAAACAAGCAAACAAACAATTTAATTGAAATGTTTACTAAACATACCTACATAGATGATCCTTTTTCTCACTTATAAAGAAGGTTTGCATACCAGGAAGTCTGCCTTCCTCTGTGTCTCTGATTTGGCTATTCATCGTCTGGTCCCAGTTGGAACTAAGAACTCCATGTTTGTTCAAAAATGAATAATGAATTTTTAAGTTTTCTGTGCTTGAGATTGATTTGGAACAAAGGCTTGATATGGTTCTTGTATTATTCAGTCAAAATTTGTCTTCCATCACACAGGGTGGCCCCTATATCTCAGTTCAAAAACCAGCTTATGTTTACAGGTTCATCACTGTGGTTTGTCATCTGTTTGCTTTGCTTTGCTTTTGCTTTCTGAGAAATTACTTGCTTTGGAATTCAAACCGGTTAGTTCAGAAGCTGCACAAGCCAAATGCCATATTCGGCTTGCTCTGCGCTTTCCTCAGTGTTGAGGTGGGAGACCTTGCCAAATTGTCAGATTGCTTCCCTGTTTTCCTGTAATGTGGTTGCCAATTTTAAATATTCATAGCTGAGGAAGGGAGAGTTTGTGCAATGCCTACCTAGTATTAGCTAACAAGCAATCGCTAATTCTTTCATTTGATTTCTGTCCTTTTTTGCATTTTAAGCTATTTGGCACTCTTTGGGATATCTCAATGTCTTTTGACTACAGATATTTATCCTGATAGATGTGAAAATTAATGCATAAAATAGGGTTACAGCCCCGGCAGTGTTGAGAACGGCCCCCTTTATCAAGATGTGGCAGGGTAGCTCTATTTCCGTCAGTTATTTACCGTTTTTTCCTTCAGTCTCCAGCAGCACATTTGCTTTTCCATTTTACATTTACTCGCAGAGTGCATCAAGATCAAGGGTAGGGGATGCTCTGATATTCTATTCTCTTGGGTGCTTCCCCTCCCACAAAGGAGTGTTGCTGATTTGAAAGGTATTGCAGCCGTTCTTCCCCATGCCTAGGCTTTAATTTCCCTCCCCTGCTGCTCTGCATATTGAACAATAATGAATGTTTTCTGAGCTCCCACTGACCTCTCACCAACTCTCACTCCCAACTAAAAAAGTAAAGGTTTTGAAGCCAATTTCATTTTATATTATTTCCTACACAGAATTTGCTCAATTGTATATGGATTTCCAATGATGCCTAGAAAAAGTTTTTTTTTCTCCTTAAAATGTGCATTCTAAAAAGTGGGATCATTATAAATTAGCTTTTGCTGAAGCATTACAGAAAAGCTCCCCTGTTGTTGTGTTTAGTATTTCTTTTTATGTAAATAAAAATGATTAGGAATGAATGAAAATTATGACACATCTTTCTAAATATGTACCTCCTTTTTTGTTTGGGAGGACAGAGAGGGAAGGTGTAAGTAGACTTTATGGGGTGAAGGAAACTCTGTATTTTAACTGGATCTTGAATTTAAAATCTTGGAGCTATAGCCTTAAAAACATCCAGAAAAACCCATATTTTTTAATTGTTTTGTTTCTTCTATATTCCTTCAAAGTCTATATTATACATACATATGTAAAACTCATATATATAAGTATCTACACATCTGTAGTGATAGTCTACCAATACCAAGTACTTCTTTCCAGCAATTTTTGAAAACACCAGAACACATATATTGTCACAAATATAATATTAATTTTTGAGAAGTTATTTGAAAACAAAACATGTTTGGGGGCCAGAAAAGAGGCTCCAGATCTCAAATATAATTGAGTGAGAACATGTTTAAGTCTAAATCAGGAAGCATATGAGGCAAAGACGTATCATCTGGATGAGGGAGACCATTCACACAGGTTGTAATGGCATCTGAGAGTTTCCAAAGAATAGGAGACATAAAATGGACATGGAGGGCAAAGGACATTGTCACAAAAGTTTGGTTGGTGTTGTTAGGTTTCTAGGGTGATTTGCCTTGGCTTTTGCTTCTCAATACTGAAAGAATTCACGTGGCAGGAGCACTTTTATAAATCCAAGTAGCTTTTATGAGGGAAAGGAAGTTTCAGGGGCAATAGTCTCAGAAAGTACACGCTATCTCTGGAAAGCTTTAAGGCCACATGGCGGGGGCTGTGGGCAAGTTCATGATTGAAAATGGCCACTCCCGCCACATCAGAGGAGTGTGTAAAAGCACGTGGAAGGAGAATGGAACAGGGTTGTACCTCCAGATTGCAGAGCCAAGGGAGAGAGATTGTGGGAACCCCAGGAGACACACAGTTGCAGAGAGAGTGTGGCCTGAGAGCACCCGGCATATGTGCACTCTCTGCCCTGGACCTGCAAGAGAGCACCTGACCAAGAGGGAGTAGCTTTCCCTCAATCTGGTATTTTTCCTCTTCTATCCCCACTTGGGGGTTGGGGCATGGTTGAGGGTGCTGGCTGAACTTATTTCCTGAGCTTAAGTGCGCCTGTGTGGTGTCTTGCATCTGACATTGTGCGTGGGCCAAGGTTTCTCTTCACCTGGGTCTAGGGGACTTGGGACTTTGGTCTGAGAATGCCCAGCTTTAGATTTTCCCCAAACAGCTAATTTTCATTTAGCATAGGCATTTCAGTGGAGAGAACCCCGCTTGATCCCTAATCTAGCTACCTGCTATTCCCCACTGAAGGAGTATGGACCCAAATAATTGGGAGATAATGGGCAGAGCCAGTCTTCTGGCTACTTCCTGCTGACAAAGGGACACTAAGTGGGGCTTTGGGGCCCACATCCTTCCTGCTCTCTTGGAGGGGTTGTTGTCCACTTCGGGGCCCATGGTAGATAGGGTTGAGGTGATCCAGATAATGGTGCTCCCAGGGATGGCAAACTTGTCTCAGTGTCATTAGTAATCTGATGACTTCTGGGAGAGACAAAACAGGTGAACAGTTTAGGCAATAGCTATGGGATGGGAATGTCCATGTGTGATAGGCTTATTGTGCCAACCTGGCTAATAGGAACATGTAAAATTAAGATGGTTGCAGTTTGATTGGAGGGCAAAGAGATAAATGGCTTGGCAAGACCTGCTCCTCACACTTTTGCTTTCTGGTGATCAGACCAGCGTGTGGCTGCTTTAGCTAATTCTGTGCCTCAACTTGTGAGCTGAACTGCCTGGGACAGCCACGGATCATGTCATGAGAGTTTGCGGTTCCTTTGAGACCTTTTGCCACACCATTGGAGTACACATCATTTGAGCTTGAGGCTGGCCGATCCTGACATCTTGCATTGCTTGAGTTCAATATCCCATCCAGACCTGCTTTGCTAAGCTTCTGAGTTGCTGGCTATTGATGACCGGCCCTGCTGTTTGCTGCCTATTGCCAGACTGCCTGCATTGCTCTAAGGAAGACTCTGCTTCTTTGACCTTGAACCCAGTTTCCTCATGAGTTGAAGGACTTCCAGTATATTAACTGTTCCTTGGAAGTTAATTGAACTGAGCCCTCTGTACTGCAATGTGGACTAGTTAGCTCTTATAGTCCTTTGTGTTTAGATAGATAGATAGATATAGAGATAGATAGATAGATGTAGAGATAGATAGATATAGAGATAGATAAATAGATAGATAGATAGATATAGAGATATAGAGATAGAGGAAGTGTGGGTTTGTCTCACACTAGAAGACTCCAAAGGATTTTTCAGGAGGTATTAACACTGGATTGACAGGCTTAGCCTGCAAATTGACTTTAAACACAGGAATTGTGTCACAGCGTTACACCTTACAGACGGCTGTGGATTTGAGGTAAGGTTTTCTGAAGAGCACTTCTCTGTCTCAAGGTGCTGACAAAGCACTGCCTCAAGGCCATCTAATGCTTCAAAAGTGTACTTGCTCCACTGATGTGTATCTGAGGGTCCCTGTTCCACAGATTTACCCATGAATGGTGGATCCACGCACTTTGTCCTCGAACTTTAGCTGCAGTTAGGGTAGAGAGAATTACTGGGAAAGGAATTTTCCAGACTGGCTGGAGCTGGGAATTGGGGGATTACATGCTCTCAAGTTTTTATTAAAAACTAGGTCTCCAGGAAGTCACATGGGGGGCAGGTTTTCTTCCTGTTGGGTCTGGATAAGCCCACATAGATGGAATGCCTCCTGGCACGGGGCTACTCTTATGGCATATTGCTGTTTTAAGAATATTTCCACATTTACAGCTGGCTTTGTTATGAGGAAAGGGCCTATATAAAACTTCACAGGCTTTAAATATTTAGAGTGCCATGGGGCAATTCTGAGATGTAACAGAGCTATTGGCAGTGCGTCCTTCCAGTTCATCTGAGTCTCTTGTGCCAATTTCCTGAGCAGTTAGTTTTAAGTGTTGGTTAATTCGCTCTACATGCCCTGAGGACTGTGGTCTCCAAGCACAGAGGAGATGATAAGTTATTCCTAAGTGTTAAGCTGGTGCTCGGAGCAGAGGAAGGAGGTTAGGAAAATGTAGACAGTGTCAGCTAGGAACCAATGTACTGGCCTACCCTGCCAGCATCCACACACAAGCAGGGCCCTAGACCAGCAGCAGCAACCCTTTGCTGCTGGGCGGTGTGTCTGAGCTGCGTCAGTCCAGGTAGCAGTTACAGACTCACCAGCAGACCACTTTTTTTTGCGTCTTCCCCATAACACAGAGTGCTGCCAGTGACCAGTTTGTTTTCAATGATAGCATGGCTCTCATGGAGACCTATTTAAGTTAGGGAAATCCTTTGCCCAGTGACCACATGCGGACACACATGGGACTTTGTACCCTGTGAATGTGGAGGAGTGGGTGTCCTACAAAGAGACTGTGGGATATAAAAAGACATTTCTCCAGTTTTGTCTCCCCCAAAGACATGTCAAACATTAGAGGCTGTTTGCCAGCACCTGGTGGGAGGTCAGATGCTTAGAGACATCCTCCCTGAAGGCATCTGGTCTCCTATAGGTGGGGCTAACACCCTACTGATAAGGATACTCATTATTTCCATGGAAAGCCAGAGAACAGGTCAAGCCTAGTCAGTGACATCCAAAGCTGCCATCCTGTATCTAGGATCCGCCCATCTGGTCACATGTATATCCCCAATCCCTCCCCTTCCTATTGTGTGTATCCACCTAGATGGACCTCCTCTCAGACTGTATTACCTATAGTATAACCCCTTCCTATGACATATATCTTTACCTGTAAGGGCTTGCATGTCCCCCCACAGCCCCAAGATATCTAATCCTTGGTTAGCAATAAAGAGCTCTCTCTCCCCCTGGCTCTCTCCCTGAGTCTCTCCCCTGGTTCCCAGTCCCTCTCTCCCTGGTGCTCTCCCTCATCCTCTGTCCCCTGTCCTCCTTCCCCTCTCCCTCCCTCCTGCTCTCTTGTCTCCCATCTCCACTTGGACCACCGAGCAGGCCGGAGGTGAGCATGCTACCATGAAATGTGTCTGGCTCCATTATGTCAATCTCTCTTCAATCTCTCCTTATTCTCTATGACTTTATTATAATCTCTTTCTATATATTTTAACAGTACAATTTCACCTATCGAACCCGCGATTAGTTGTGGGGGGCTGGCCTTTCCTCCACAAGAGACCAAAGGACCAAAGAGCGTGGGTGAGCAGCAGTTTGGAGGTTACAAAGCAGCCAGCCCCAAAGGGGAAAGGAAGATGGGAGGACACAGAGTTCAGGGCCTCCAGGCAACATTCTTCCAACTGCATCACAGAAAGGAAGCTTACAGAGGTGGTGCAGATAGCCAAACATGGAGGCAGGAATCACATAGGAGAATAGCAAGAGAGCAGGAAGACAGACACACAGATGATGGTCCGGTTTGGGGTTCCAGCAGCCATCTTGTCAGCGCAGACAGTTACCGACATACACATGTGGCCCCAGGTGAAGCAGACCACGAGTTCCCACTTGCAGCAACTCCAAAGGGGAAGGTTGAATGGTCCAGTGGACGTCCAGGTCTGCAGCCCCATCTGCCTCCCACTAAGCCTGGTGGTTTCAAACTGAAAACCTTGCAGATCAAATCTGACACTAAGAAAGTCTGACCTTGCCTCCAGAGCTCCTCAGCATCTCCTTATGGAAGTGGTTAGAGGTGAAGTTCGAAAGGAAGGTGTGCACCGAACAAGTGCGGCAGCGAGACAGAGATTCACACCTGGCTCCGGGGAGAGTAGGTTTTGTCTGGAGTCTGTCTTACCTGAAGGTAGATTCTGAATCAGAGTCCTGGTACCAAATATGTTAGGTTTCTGGGATGGTTTACCTTGCTTCTCATCATTGAAAGGATTCATGAAGCAGAAGTACTTCTATAAATCCAAGTAACTTTTATGAGGCAAAGTGACGTTTCGGGTATTAGCATCCCGCAAAGTACATGCTACCTCTGGAAAGTGTGTAGTTTGTGTGTGGACCATGCGACTGCGCTTGGCCTCTTCAGAGGAGTGAAAAATCCTATGGCGAGAGCACCGGAACAGGAGCGCAAAAGCAAGCTTAAGGACCCTAAGAGCTCAAAGTCCCAAGAGCCCTGACCTGGTGAGCCCTGACCTGGTGAGCCCTGACCTGATGGAACGAAATCCAAATGCACCACAAGTCAGCATTTTCGTCCGGTTGGGAAGTTGATGGACATCCAGAACAAGGTTTGCCATCAATAGATATTTCACCCTTACACACTTGAATTTTTCCCAGAGCACTCTCCTTGTAAGCTGCGTTCAACATCACAACAATTTATATAGCATTTTTCCAGAACAGGGAACAAAATTTCACAGCTGCATGCTGATCTCTTAAATTGGCCAACACACAAAAAAATGAAGTTTGAGCAAAACTGCTGTTAAAAAAAAATTCACTGCGACCAGAGGGAATGCTCCCAGGTGATGCCACTGGGTGCACTAACTCAGAGCTAGATGCTCACCTAGTGGGAAAAAAAGGTGTACTATGAAAGCTCCACCCAGCAGAGCTTTTCTCTGTTCTTTTTTTTGGGGGGGCACCCCCTCATATATCTGTCCTGGATATAATCTTAGTCACTTTGCTACCCCAATAATGCCTCTCATGTTTAAACAATCACTTTACCAGCACTCTCTTTTGTTGTTTTTGCGGTTCATTTTTGCTTTAATTGCCATATGGGATGACTCAGTTTCATTTCGTAGAAATCCCTTTAAGGCAGATTTCCTAGCATCACATTTTCTCAGACTTTATGTTTTCTTCATCTTGCCTTCAATTTTGAATGGAAATTGCTCTCCAAATTCATTATCATCAAGTCGATCCAACTTATAATGAACCTATAGGACAGGGTGGAAGTGTTGCTGTGTTTCTGAGACAGCAATTCTTTACAGGAGTAGATAGTGACTGCAGTTTCGAACTGCTGACCTGTGGTCAGCAGCCCAATGCAGAACTCACTAAAGCAACAAATTAACCTCATGATTTCTGCTAATCTTATTAGGGTGTTCAAATAGCACATCACTCTTCCTATCCCATTTTCAAAATTTCCTTCTTGTTTTCAACTTTTAACATTTTAATGGATCATTTCTAATAGTCTTTCAGTTCTCAGTTTATTTCTTCTGTCATTAAAAATATTCTGTTGAGCTACCATGATGGATTCATAATTCACATTTGAAATCCAGAATTAATATTTTGTTCTTTTAAAATAATTTCTCCTTTTGTTTACATTCTCTAATTGCTGTGGCATTCCCTCTTTTGCTCTATATATTTATCTTGATTTTCTTCAGCTCTGTGTACATATTTATAGTATGTATTTGAAATATTCTTCTTCTAAGACCAACATCTGATCACTCTCAGGGGCAGTTTCTTGCCTGATTCCTCCCCCGTCCCCGATCCCCAGCACTAGATCACAGTTTCCTTTAAATTTTTTGCTTGCCTCATACTTTTTTTTTAATTCTTGTGTGAGCCATTATTGAATCCGTTCTTGACTCACAGTGACCCTAGATGTTCTAGAATAAAACTGCTCCATAGCCTTTTCTTGAATGTAGTTATTTTAGAAGCAGACCAACAGGGCTTCTTTTTCGTGGAGGCAATCACAGAATTCTTGTGCTACCTTTTGCCAGTTTCACTGGAGAGTGGATTAAGAGATCACTTTATGATGGAAGCCAATCTGCTGTTATATGCATTTTTACCCACCTATTTAGGGTTACTTAGCTATTGGCAACTGCACCCTCCACCTTGGACCCCAAGTGCTGTTGCTGGTTTCACTCTATGGATGATCTGGCTCTGTCCCTAGCAAGCATGCTCAGTCTTTCTGAATGGGAGAGCAATGTCTCTTACAGGTGACTGAGCCTTTATTGCTGCCAAATACAGTCACTGCAGAAAAGAAAGAGGTTCTCATTTCATAAAAGGTTTCCAGGACTTTCTTGTTTTTCACAGTTCACTTACATTTATCATGTTTATTATTGATGGTTTATTAAAATGAACAAAATATTTGTGTCTTAAAAGATGTCTTTGATTCTTTGTTTAGGCAATTGAGACCCATAAATTTAACTAAGTGTGAATTTGTAATTTTCTTCTGCCTTTTTTTGGTGGGGGGAGTCGCATTTTATTACTTTGCCAAAAATTCCCCATTACACATTAAATACATAGCATCCTTGCCTAATAACCCACTCCCAGCTAGGCAATGCTTACTCATAGTAAGTGCACCATGCAGAATGGGACTCCCTCACCGGATTTCTGAAACTGTACAACTTCATGGGAACTGAATGCCTTGTCTTTCTCTCACAGACAGAGTCAGGTGGGCTTGAAGCTCTGTGTGTGGTTAGCAGTCCAGTGCTTACCCCACGTTTCCTCCAGAGTTCCGTTGTCCTAATAAATCCCAAACCAAACCCAAGTCATTGAGTCAATGTCAACTCACAGCAACCCTCTTGAGCAGGGTAGAATTGTTCCCTCAGCACTTTAGGCTGTAGTTCATTATGGGAGCAGAAAGCCCATCTTTCCCCATGGAGCGGCTGGTGGTGTGGACCTACTGACCTTGAAGTTAGCACCCCAACTTGCAACCACATTTGTCCTAATAAGCTGTAATATTTACATGGAAAACTTGATTATTTTCATATACTTAGTAATTCAGCTTGAATGTGAGATTGTGCTATTTCAGAAATATTATCATTTAAAAATATTTAAAAACTCTACTTTTCCTTTGTGGAAATGAGATATTGGTTTGATCTCAGAATAGAAGACTGATTGTATCGGCTAAGGTACACTTATAGGATTTTTGTCTTCAAACATAGAAACGATTATGTTTGAGAGAATTGCTGTACTCACACACAACGGAATATTTGACGTGATTGCCCGTGGTTCCTTCTTGGTCTGCTAACCACACCGTCAGCAGGCAGAAGCCACCAGCTGCTCCGCGGGAGAGATATGGGGCTTTTGACTCCAGTGAAGAGTTTTCGTTGCCAAACTCACAGGACCTATTTTACCCTGTCCTATCGGGTCACCTTCAGTCGCCATCAACTTGATGGCAGTGATTTTGCCTGTGGGTTTTAATAATTGAAAATTATTTATTTAATTATACTATACTATGCCGTTTAAATTTCTGTAACTTCAATCATCTTTGAAATTTCGTGCAGCAACTGTTAAAAAATAACAATGTTGTCAGATTATTGTTATTCCAAAGTTACTTTTTCTTCCTCCACTTTATTTATTTTTGCTTTGCTGGTAATATGAGCAATAATAATTAAGATTATTCAGCCTACATTGGCAACCTGAGACAGAGTGACATTTCCAAGTCACCTGGAGCAGCTCTCGCAGTCCGTCCTTGCATTTCAAAGCAGCCTTGTTGAGGGCCGGATTTAATTATGAGCATGTCCTTCTGGATTTGTTGTTTTCCCCTCTTCGTAAAAGCAGCTGAGAGTGAAGGGATGTTTGTTTAGCGTTCAGGCTCTTGGAGCAATTGCCTTTTGAACTCACTTTCATAATTTTTAACACCGTGCCAATTTTTATGCAGCTGAATACTTTTTAATAAGAGAGTAACATTTAAAATATAGAACCCAAATAACACATGTCTTCTCTAGGATACATCGGGTAAAGGGGGAATAATACAGGGCACTGCTAAAATTGCCCTTGTAAGTTGGAAGTGCTAAAGAGATGAAAACAAGAAAGAACGAAAGAAAAGAAACCTCTTTAAGCAAAGTAAACTGGGTCTCTTACGTATGTCTGGCACCTATCTGTGCGACTTCTTTCCCTCGGTGCACTTCCCATTGGTGCTTCCGCAGCCCCTATGGAGCATTGGTTCCAGTGTCTTTTGAGGATCAGCCTTTTCATTGCAAACATGGTGACCACTGTGTGGCTGTGAGCACGGAGCAACAGCTTGCACATTATGCTACCACAGCGTGGCCATGCCATCTGAGCCAGGCTGGGATGGATGTTTTCCCCTGTTGTCATACTCTTGGGTAGACAGAAACATGTAACTCAAACCTAGTTTAGAAAGGTTTGGGAATTATTAGAAAAAAAACTTTTGAAATTATTTTTAATTTTTAAAATATTTTATTAGTAGGATTAAGAAAGTATAATCTGCCAAGCTGGCAACTTCCATCAATGTGGAATTAAGCTAAACGAAAGAAAACAACAGAGACAAAGGGAATGTTGGAATGTTGGAATGTTATCACTTCAGTCTTCGAAGCCAGCAATGCCTAGAACATTCACTAATAAGATCCAGGACTCTCATTTTGTGCTTAAATCAATCTAATGTGGATCTCTGTCCCTTGCAACCCAGAAACCTGTCCAAAGTACTCAGTTGCTGGCAATGAGGTCTGTTTCCATTATACGGGGATGAATCAAATTTCTTAGCAAGAAAAACTGTCTTGGGAAATGGATAGATTTTCCTTTCCAAGTAGACATGCATTTCTAAGTGGGAAAGAAATGCCTAAATAGAATTCGGCTTTGATCATGCAAATTTGATAGAGGACAAGAAGCTCACTATGTGTTAATTGATGTATATGGCCATATTTAAAGTCATTAATCTTAAGATTTTGAAATCCTTTGGATAACTAAAAATGAAAAATGAAGGTCATTTTATGACTTTTATACTATTTTTCATTTTAAAGTGTGAATATGGTGATTGCATTTTTATCTACTTAAATAAATCAAACTGTCTAAAAAGTAGTATGAGTTGAAGCTAATTTTGTGCATCTCTTTGAAAGCTCAAATGGTTACATGGAGTACTGATTTTTATTGTCTAACATCATGAGAGGAGGTATTTATGAAATGCCTAACCCTCTATAAAACGGGGAGGTAATGTCACAACCAAGCTAGGGTAACAATGCAAGATCACATAGAGAAATAGCAAGTTGGCCAGAAGTGGAAGCAACCTATAAGTACATCTGAGGTACGAGATGGAAATAATGATCAAAGATGACAGAAACTTGAGGCAGAAACCATTCATTGTGAGAATGGAGAATAATTAGTGGAGACTATGTACATCATAGAAAAGAATATAAACTTTAGTTTCAAGTCAAATTGGTTTCTGTCTCCCACCTTGTCATTTAATGTTTAATTTTTTTTAATGTTTAATTTTATCCTGAGAAAAATAAGCAGATTCCATTTGAAAGAATACTTAGAAGAAACATGAAGAAGTTGAGACAAGAATTTCCACCCACGGTAGAAAGAAGAGCCAGGTGGCATAGGGGTGAGCGCTTAGACACGAACGGTGATGTCAGGGGATTTGACCCACCTGCTGCTCCGCGGAAGAACGGTGGTCGTCTGCTTCCACAGATTCACAGCCTCTGAAGACACGGGATTCTCTCTAGTGTCACTATGTTGATTTGGTAAGTTACGGATTTTTGGTTTTAAATTGTGAGAATCTAAGTTTCTATTTGCTAACACCATTATTAACACCGTCACTTGTATTTCTGTTACACTAGCACTAAGAAACTAACAGATTATTCAGCATTAATTATAATTCTAAAAATGATGTTTTGCTTCAAGATTCTTTAGAGACACCTCTAAAAATACCATTTCACAATTCATTCAAAGAAATCTAAAAATACATTAAAACTAGTAATGGTGATTTCAAAATAGAGGGAGCCAATGTAATATCTTAAAGCTGATTTAGCATTCATGATTATTTACAATACTTTCTATCTTAAATTGAACAAATTAAAGCCTTCAGTAGATGTAGGAACTTAATAATAGGCAATTAAAAATTTTGTTTCCATTATAAAGGATTTGGAATAAATCAGGGTTATCATTAATATATTTTTAGTAAATAAAGGTATTTATTGCTTAAAACTTGGTTGAATGGGAGTTCTTAGTAAATGGAAAGCATTGAATTGAAGCTGGCATAATACTGTGACCATGACTCAAACTGGGAGAATACTACAAAAAGTTGAGTTTGTTTCTGAAATGTGGGATTATTGGCATCTATACTTTTATAATACTCCAGAGTTTTTGTCCTAGATTCTTAATTTTAGACATATGCTATCTATCTGTCACACATTAAAATCAATTTGGCTACATAAAATATTTAATTACATTATCATGTCAAAAATTTCAGGTTGCATGTACAGTATTTTGGGAGACTATCATGTTCTTGGATGAAATATGGGGCTTTCTACACCAGTAAATAGTTACAGTGTTAGACACTAACAGGGACAGATCTACCCTGTCCTACAGGGTCATATGCATCCTCATCCATGCCATGGCAGTGAATCTGAGTTCCTATCATGTTCTTTGGGAATATTATTAGTTATCGAAAGTACAAGGAAGGTTTGAATATTAGTTTCCAATGACTTTCCAGGTCTTTACCCTGTGAATTGTTAAGAAAAGAGGATTTTAATTACACTGGATGGTTTCTATGCACTTGGATATGAAATGAATGAGCAATGATGATGACTTGGTATCTCTCTGAAATATTTATGCTACCTACTCAGTCATTACTCTATAAGACTCTTTAGGAATGTCCCAAATGCCTAGCTCATTCTTAAAAATGGTGTATAATCCAAGAATAATGCTTATATAAAAATTTTAAAAATAAAATTCTTGTTATCTTTTGCTGTCAAAAAAAGGACAGTCTTCATGTTACAATACAGATCATGTTTTAGAAGCATATGTGACTTAAAAATTGGAAACATTTTGGCCTTTGAATTGTTCTGCATAATTTTTATGGCCAGAAAATGTCCACGATAGAACTACTTGGCATTTTGATTGTAGCCCAAACAAAATCATAGCCTAGAAAGGAGTCTTTCTAAATTGTCTACCAGAAGCATAGAGACTATTATTGATTTATTTGATTTACAGAAAAAGGTTCAGATTGCCAGGACCTCTCGCTCGTGGTCAACATTTCATTGATTTCCATGCACTTATTGCTGTTGCTTGTGTCTTCCTCCTTACCAGAAGGAAAGCCCCTAAAGAATAAGGATTTGATCCATTTCCTTTGGAATTCATTTGTACCTACGAGTGCTCAGCATGCAATGGGTACCCAACGAAGATTTTTAGGTGGTTACTTCAGGAAGTGTGCTTTAGATGCAGTGAAGTGTCCTTCATGGAAATCTTTTGAAACTGTGTGTTTCTGAGTGGGTCTCGGGTGGACAAAAGAAGTTTGCATATTTCTTCTTCATTGTAATGGTAAAAATACAAATAATTAAGGATACTTAAATTTCATAAGGAAACTATGGTATTGAAGTGCAGTGAATTATCTAATATGCCTCTTCTAGCCCTTAGTCTTTGCTACTTCTACCAAATGGCTTTTTATCCATGGTTCTGGGTAACATAGGTGATAGGATTTAGTTGTGATTGTTAAAAGGATTCGTTGTGATTACCATCCTGCCAGGTATAAAAAGAGTCATTGCAGAAGCAGGTTTGAGGGATTTCATTAATGGCTAGCTTGAGGAACCAGGAGTGGAGGTCGTCTTTGGACCACACGATACCTGCATTCGCTTGTGGACCTCCCTGATCCAGGAGACAGCTTGACACCAGAGGAATGGCAGCAGCAGAACCAGAAGCCGGAGCATTACCCAGGGCAGTAAACTTCCTGGCTCTCAGAGAAAATTAAGCTAAAGGCCTTCCAGAAGCATCCTGACTTGTGGAATGGGGTGCCTTGGGGCACTGAGTTGAAGAGGCTACGTTTGCTCACCTTTGAACTAGAGCTGGGTGCCTCAGAGTTGAGATATAGAGTGGAGTGTCATGCCACTGGAGCATTTATTGGCATTCCTAAAAAAGCTTTGCGGAGGCCATTACTACAGTAGAGGTCTGTGGTTGAAAGGCCAAAGACCAGAGAGAACCCTGTTTCAGGCAGAGATAAGATTATTTTGTCAAAATAATTACACCCAAAACCTTTGGAACCTGATAACTTCCCTCATAAGCCACATACTCATGATTCTTGTCTATGAATTCTGTGTTTCCATGGCAAGGAATTACTGAACCCAATTGTGAGGCAGAGAGGCCTTGGGAAGAATGGTTGGAAGGTAAAGTAATGTTTAACTTCAGCCTCTGCTCGAGGACAGTAGTGCTGAAGGTGGTTATTGTCCTTCCCCTGTGTAGCTGGAAGTCAGACGCCATCCCATGTCACTTCTTTTTCACAGGTATAATACTCAACAATGTGTATGCCACGACATGGAGGAACCTTGTAAACATTATAAGGACACACTATGTCTGACACAAAAGGACACGTGTTATGTGATCCCACTTGTATGAAATACGCAAATGTTTAGCAACAATGGTCTCAAACATAACAGTTGCGAGAATGATGCAGGGCTGGGCAGTGTCCACAGGGTCACTATGAGTCAGGGCAGACTGATTTTACTTCACAACCACATGGAAACAAAAGATGATGGGTGACGACTAACAACAGTATGATGGGTAGGAAGGAGACAGACAGAGAGAGAGAGAGAGAGAGAGAGAGAGAGAGAGAGAGAGAGAGAGAGAGAGAGAGAGAGAGAAGAAGCTCTCAGTTTCTTTCAATGATGGTAGAAAAATATGGAAAAGAACATAGGTAGAAAATGTGTACCCTGATGAATGTATCCAACATTGTACATATCAAAAGTTTTGAATCAGCAAATGTTTTGTTATATATATTTACACAGTTATTTAAAACTCTTAAAATAAAAACACCCATTCTAAGCTGTTTACTGCATAATTGCTATAATAAATTTTTCTTGTGCCAAATATGGACCAATATTTGGCTATGATCAACATAGAAGACTTAATAATTAAACGTTGTGTTCAGGAAAAACATTTATTTTATTCTTTGGGAACAAGCTGATGTGCTTTCAGATTAAAAGGAAATGTTGTATTTGTTTGTAAAGACTATTCAACCATTCTACTCCAGGGAAGTTGCTGAAATTGATATGCATGCAATAACATTTTAGATGCCAGTGACAATTTAGAAACAATTTGCTGTCTGGAAGCCAGTTATACAGCTCTGGTGCCATATTTCCAGGTCCAAGGCTTAATGATATATTTTCCCTTTTGTGACTGTGTAAAGCCAAAGCTTTTCTTAGAATATGACGGAAATTTCAATGACTAAATATGAGGGTTGTAGTGTAGTCGATTCTGGCTCATAGGGACCCCATAAGACAGAGAAGAAATGCTCTGCTTCCTTGAGTTTCCAAGCCTATAGAACCAGACTGTTCCTTCTTTCTCCCACGGAGACACATGGGTGCTTTCGAATCGCTGACCCATTTGCAGCCCAGTACTTATCACTTGGGCTCGACACGGTGAGGACAAAACCGCAAATCTACTTCAAAAAGCATCTTCTTAAGAAATCCCAAAAACCTTAAGTTTGGCACTTAATTAGAAATGCATTTTCCTAGTGATCTTAAAGTGCAGAGGGTTAAGTGGAGATGTCTCTATCTGAGCTACTGTTACTGAGGATGCCAGTTAAAATGGGACACGTTAGCAATACCCCTTCCTGGCAGAGCAACCCATAAATTCCTCATTGCTATTCAGCTTGAGTTGCACACTCAAGGAGCTACTTCATTTTGCAACTGTATATTCTATTAACTATACAAGCAAACTAGCAGCAAATAGCACCATAGAAAGGCAAACTCAAACTAACCAAACTCACTACCATCAAGGCGATACCAACTCAAAGCAGCCTTGTAGGACAGGGTAGAACTGCCCCACGTATATCCCAAGACTGTCCCAAACCCTGTCGTTCTCCTGCGGAGAGCTTGCAGGTTTGGAACTACTTACCTACCAGCTCACAGCCCAGTGCAGAACTACTACACCGTCCAGGCATTGCCCACATAATGCCAAATGTTTAAAATTTTAACAAAAATGATCATAGTAACTGATACCTGAAAAAAGAGGTTTCGTTTCTTAGAAAATCATTCTGTGATTGAAATTGCCAATTTGTGGGCTTGATTTTATTTGAATATTGATATAATTATTTGGCCAAAATGAGTATTCAACTTTAGCAGCAAATATTTGTAACTGATGAAATTATATATTTTGTTTTAGAACTATCCATAAAAAACAAACTGATCTTCAACAGCCCTATTAATTTAATTCTTTGGACAAGCAGCATATATTTGGTTTTATGTGTTTAAAATTAAAAAGGAAAGAAAATATACCTATAAACATGTCTTTAAAAGAACACGGGAAATGAGATACCAACTAAAAGGAAAACTAGAAGTTAAAATAATGTATTTGATATTAAAGTGTGTTCCTATATGCATTCCTCTCTACTTATTTTATCTGCCACAAGGATCTTACCCATTATCAGGCTCGGGAACCTGTATTTTCCTTCCATTTCACAGTCTGAACCCTTGCTACTATTCGGCTTTAGGGGGATGTACTTCAACTCTCCATCATCTAAGCTAGTATTGAAGTCCTTCCAGAAGAATGGCAAGCATAAGTGTTATCTTCCTCTCTGTGTAAGTTAGCCATTCAGATGGATCAGAAGCAAACTTCTGCAGTGTGTTTTCTTGGCAATTAAATCTCACAAGCATGGATTTTCTAGCCTCTTCAGTTCTTATCATAACCTTCCAATCAGAAAGAGAACAGTGTGTGTTCACCTGAAGAGCCTTACTCGTTGTCTGTATGTTTCATCCTTTTTCCATGAGGGGCTCTTCTTAGTGACCTGCCACACAATAAAAGTATGAGGCTATTCATTGATGCAAATAAAGTGATCAGGGGAGAAATGCCTTGGCACTTTATTGACCTCATCAGATGCAATTTATCTTGACAGTTTTTAATTGTTCTTATTGCTACACCCCATTTATCCTTGAATGCTAGAATCTTTTCCTATACCCAAACATTGGTTAGCATAAGGCAGAGCCGACTAAAAGCAACAGCTCTAGAAACCAAAGCAATGGCCCTATTCAATTTTGAAATTTGAGAGAAGGAGCGAAGCAATGCCCCCGTGTTTAAACTGCGCAGCTCTGTGAACTACTCAGGTGTTCTCTTTGTGCCTTCTGATTCTTGGTGTTATTTTGGTTTCTAGCTCATTGTTATTTCATGGCTATACCTGGAATTTTCATATTTCCACAAATCTCTTAAAGTTTAGGCAAACATGAACACATTGAATTTTTAATTTTATCTTAACCTGTCACCTTCCATCCTCACTATGGTATCATCTACATGCCCTCCTTATCTTATCACGTTAGGATGGGCTTCCTAGAGAAGTAAAACCAGCGATATAAGAAGTAATTTAATTAATAATAAATAATTTTAATGTCAAGAAAATTGCTCAAACAATTTACAAGCAAGTTAGTTCTGTCTGGTTGAAATCCATAGATAAAATATTCAACTGGAGATTTTTCCTAACTCATGTAGCTCCAGGGACTGACAACCCAGGAAGCAGGCAAAGCCAAAGGGACCCAAACTCAACAAGTCAAGCTTGTGGCTGAAAAATCAATGAATCTACAACCAGCAGGCAATATGGTAGGCACCTGATAGATCTCAGGGTCAGCAGGCAATATGGTAGGCACCTGATAGTTCCCTGGTCAGCAGGCAATCTGTGGGTCA
Organism: Tenrec ecaudatus; assembly: GCF_050624435.1. Taxonomy (NCBI): domain Eukaryota; kingdom Metazoa; phylum Chordata; class Mammalia; order Afrosoricida; family Tenrecidae; genus Tenrec; species Tenrec ecaudatus. The sequence continues at coordinate 124,840,787 of NC_134534.1, read as the reverse complement.
AGAAGTCAGATGCTGGATGTGGTCCAGCACAAGAGAGAGAAGCCTTCCTACAACCTGCTTAAATTGGAGCAGTCCACACTCCAGAGGAAAGTTCCATTGTATCAAGACTGTGATCTGATGGAGGGTGTACCACACTCTCTCAAAAGTTTACAGAAGATCCCATCTTGGAATGGATTATGATATTGAAGATCACATAATGGGAGAGACCTCAATTCCCCCCAAAACTGATAATCCCAGTTGAGCCAAATTGACACAAAATATAATTATCACATTGTCATAGTTTTATATTGTTACTTTCTTGATCTATAGCTTCATATGGGGTATTTTGGATAGGCAATGCAGGAATTAATAATGCAAATGTTACTATCAGATCATGGTGTCAATAGGTTGCTCAGAGTTTGGCAATATCACATTAGTATTGAAAGACCACACATTTTATCCTTAAATGAGGACCCCCTAGCATTGATTCATGGTAATGTATTCAATTTGAATATCAGAGCATTCTCTGGCATAAATCTGTGCAAGTTAGGGTTTGATATAATTTATATGAAAAATAAGGTTTGATATGATTTATATTGCGATGCATGAGAATTTTACTAAAGCATTTTGTTACTTAAATGTGATTTTTAAATTATATTTTATACATTAATAGAAACTCAAATTTTATTAATTGGGAACATTTTTGCTGTAAACGAAGTCTTTGATGATTGTTCTGAATTATCCATGTTCACCCTTTTGAAATAAGTGTATGCAAATTTCAGCTCCTCTAAATAATAAATAAGGGTACCTCAAAACAGTCAATGAAAATTCATTTAATATAAATTACTTTAAAATATGTTCTTCATAGAATGGTCAAAAAGAAGCATCACAAATAAGTGTTTTTGAGGTCAGGAGACAGAGGCCACAGAAGAGCACACATTCCACAGAGCAGAGTGCAAAGGAGTCCCTGAAAGAGGTATCAAGTGGACCTTGGGGAAGAGGGTGCCAAGAAGGAGCTGCTCACCCGTGGGAAGAGCTCACTCTATGGCTCCCAGATTTACAGGTGAGGCGGCCAAGTGGGGAACCAGCAAAGGAGATGGGTCTAGCAGCACCCAGGGTTCTTCCGAGCCCAGCTCTGCTTGTCCCATACGCATTCCCTTTTCACAGGACCTGCCGGGTCTGTGCTTGGTTCCCTTGTCTGTGCAGTGATGACTCCTGGCCTCTTCGCTTTGCCAGCTCCACCCCCACCCCTGCCCCTTTCAATGGATCACCAGTGTAGGTAGGAGACCCAGGATACTCTACCCTAGAGGCGTCTACACAGTGGAAGCAAATTCTGTGTTCAAGTGGCTTCTGATCCATACAGCCACTGTTGTCGAAACAGCCTAGTACTGGTATAATGATAGATACACTTGAACCAATGGATCTGGACAGAAAACCTTGAAATCAAAGCATCCGCATGCCAACAATTCATTTTTGGAAAATGCCCAAAATTCATTAAATGGGAAGCAGACACCCTCTTCAATAAATGGTGTTGGAAAAGCTGTATATCCACATGCAGAAGAATTAAACAAGAGCCATATCTCACTCCATGCCCCAAAACAAACTGAAGGTAGATCCAAAACCTGGATGTAAAACTCTAAGCTTTCAGGATCATCAATGAGAAAATTGGGACAAAAGTAGGAGCCCTAGTGCAGGGAATACATGGGATATAAAAAATAACAATGGAAATACACTCTTTGGAAGATAAATTTGATTGAGACCTATTACAAATAAAACATTTGTGTACATTGAAAGACTCCATTAAAAGAATAAAAAGAGAGTCCACCAGACTTAGAAAAGATATTTAATAATGACATAACCAAAGGTTAATTACTAAAATGTACAGAATTTTGTAACGTTACAAGAAAAAAAATCTAATAGCCCTCTGACAAGATGGGCAAAGGACCTCAGCAGACTATTCACAAAGGATGGCCCTTGTATGGCTAATAACACATGAGGAAATGCTCCCAGTCATTAGCCATCTGGGAAATTCAAGTCAAAATAACCACAAGATACCACCTAAGGCCCATAAATGTAGCCAATTAAAAAAAAAAAACAACAATTGGGAACAACAAATGTTGGTGAGGGTGTCAAGATAGGAACTCCTATCACTGCTGGTGGATTTGTAAATACATCACAGCGATAGGGAATAACTAAAACAGATGGCAGTTGAAATACCATATCATCCAGCAATAACATTACTGGGCATATACCCAAAAGTAATAAGAAACAGATCGCAAACAGACGTCTACTCTCCTATGTTCATCGTAGCACAGTTCACGATAGAAGCGGGAAACAGCCTAAATACCCATCAATAGAAGAGTGGATTTAAAAAAGTCTGGTACATACACGCAATGAAATACTACACATCCCTAAGAAACAGCAATGATACCATGAAACACCTCAAGATATGGAGGGATCGGGAAGACGTTAATTATGCTGTGTGAAATTAGTCAAGCATAAAAGAACAAGTACTGTCTGAGTCCACCGTGGCAGGAACAAGCAGCAGAATGGGCACAAGTTCAAGCTGGTAAGGCATGCAGTCTGCTGGCAGGGGCCCAGGCAGACTGGTAGAGCCGGATCAGTGCCAATGAACTGCACACCATCTGCTCCAGGTAAGAAGGTCACTTGGCGAGAAGGCATCTACTGACAGCTGGGGTCAGAAGATTGGGGGAGAAGATTAGGATGCTGCCTGCTGAGTGGTTGACACATGAGGGTGAGCTGCCCCAAGAGGGAGGTGACCTTGTCAGAGGGATGTGCCTTACTAATGGGATGGGGCAGTGCAGGAGAGGGGAGAGGGAAGTGTCGCATTTGGGGGAACATAACATATCTGTTAAGTGGAGGGGAGAAAGGCTGACCTTCAGCAGGGGGAAGAGTGATTGGGGATGCTTTGGGGAACATTAGGTGGGAAGGGTCTTTAGTGGTGTGCAGCAGGTGGGTAAAAGTGAACTAGGACATCTGGGGGTATTCCAGGAACCCAGGCCACTGCCGAAGAATGCTGCGACACCGAATCCTAGATCTTCTGGACACCTAGCATGCCCCAGAGGCTTCATTGGTGAGACTCTATGTGGGAACTCCACTGGGTGAACTGGGTTCTATCTTAGGCACACTTATAAGCTGAAGACAAGCCAGAAAATACATGATGTGTGAGGAAGCCGAAGACAGCTGTACCAAGGGTGGTATACTATTGATTGGTGGACAAACAAGGCCTTGTTACATCAATACCCTATATGTTGTATTAAGATACGTATTATTCCAGCAGTCCTATGGAAGTCATTCTGTTGTAGGTTGCTTATGCTTCTTCATATTAGGGTTTATCTCAGAAGTGTGTCACCATTGCAGGTCTCCCTCTTGAAATCGTGTTATTTGGTTCTCTGTTTTTTGGTAAAAGAAACCCAGGGGTGCTGAGCCTGTAGGGCAAGTAACTAGAAGAAGGGATGAGGGGAGAGGGAGATAGACAGGGGAGATGATGTCAAAAAGTCCAGCAAGGAAAAGTATGTTTGGAAGCTGATTCTGGAAGCAATTGTACAATTCTGTTTGAGATGACTGAACTATGGAATGGTACAACATAGTCATTAACTCCCAAGATACAGCAAATCAAAAGAAGGGGGATTCAAAATGTTCATGGCAAAATAGAATGAAAAGATAATATTCCTACAATGTTTTTGATTATCCTATATATCTCTCTATATATAATCAAATATTTGTCCACAAAAAGTCTTGTCCATGAATTTTCATAGCAGCATTACTCACGATAGCCCCCAAATTGCAATTTATCTGGGATATGATTTATATCTCATTACATTTGCTAATTTATAAAATAGCTTTATATCTGATTTTTTTATTTAAAAAATATCAAGTGTATAGAATTCAGATAATTATAATTTGAGAAATTTGCAAATATTTGCATTCACACTTAATGCTTTTGATGGCATTCATACTCTGAGTTTGTACTACTAGAAAGCGGTATTGACATAAGAAACTCTATTTTCCAAATTTAGTATAGAATATATTAGAAAGATAGACTAAAGTAATTGTTATTTGAAAAACTAGCAGTATTTCAAGCACCATTTTCATAAGTGAAAAAAAATACATTATATCTTGTATTCACGCTCCAATTCACAAGTTAGGGGGGAAAATACAGTCTCATTGTTATTTCTGATCTGGATTAATGAGAAGGTTCAAAAATATGTAAATGACACATTGAAGGCCATACTCAGTTACATTCGTTCCATCTAAAATAAGGCATACTCATATATTCAATCCAGCATGCTCACATTTTATGCTAACATATTTGAAGACTGGGGCTTACATGATAAAAATATACAGGAATATACATAAATAATATTCAAGTCACTATGTCCATAGATACTGAGAAACCATAAAGTTTTCCTTAAACTATAATCTGTTTTGGGTTTGTTTGTTTTTTTTAATTCAAGAATTCTCTCCTGAGAGTCGGTTGGGGTAATTCTGCAGTTAGTTGTCAGGGCACTGATTCTACCAAAGCTAGGACCCGAGCAGCCACTGAAGATTTGAACTGACGAATACTTGACTAGTCACTGAATGCTTAACTGTTCGTTCCACCCAGAGTCTTTACTGGGGTAACAAATCACAAGTCAAAGCAAGTTCACTGCCATCACATCGTGTGAATTCCAACTAATCGTGACTGTTTAGAACTGAGTAGGACTGCCTCTGTCTATTTCTGAACCTGTAAATTTTTATGGGCACAGAAAGCCTTATCTTTCTCTCACTGAGAGGCTGCTAGTTTCGAACTACTGACCTTACGAATCACAGTCCAGCTTCTAAACCATTACTGTAAGTAAAAAAGCACAAACATCATCTTGTACAAATACATAAAAACATGTCCATGCAAACTGCTAGGCAAACACATGCTCTCAAACACACAAATACAGACTCACCAACAGCAACACAATAAATATCCGTACTCACATGTGCACCCAAATACTGCAAAATTAAATGAAACAAAAAGAGGAGATTGAAATCATTCTCTCCAAGTGAAGTTAAGGAGATGCTTTGAAGTTACATGGTGACATTTTGAGGGTTATGTCTGAGAACTAGAAATAGAGTTTAGTTTGGGGATAAACCATTGTTGACAAATCAAAAGATCCATGTTTTTAACACAAGGGGGGATGGGAAGTGTGTGAATTAGAGATTGGTGTGATTCCTGATTTAATGAAAGATCACATTTTTAAATTGGTCAGAATTATATACAATGTTTCTGGCAACTATTCTTACCCATGCCAACAGTTTTATTGGCATATAATTCATATATTACAGAGTTCCATAGTTTGATCACTTCAGAAGAGTTATATAACATCACCACAATCTGTTGTAGCACATTTTCTTCATCTTGTATTCGTTGTTTACAGAAAAACATTTAAAGCAACAACACTAACAAAGAAAAACAGATAAAAAATCAATAGAAGAGAAAATATTAAAAACTAAAACAAATTTAAATGGATTAAAAAGGTGCTAAATTTTAACCTAACTGCACTTGCAGTGATCCACTTTCCAGTGCATTCTGCATGTTGGCAAGGCTGTCCACACCCTGGTTCATGGTCAGACTGCATTCACCAGGGGCATAATCCATGTGTATTTCCTCTTCACTTAAAAAAAAAACATAAGAAAAACTTGAAACAGCTTCAAAACTGGTCCAAAGTGGATCAAATAATAAGATATTGCATTTTTTGACATAACTAAATCTGCCATCATCAAATTCACAATGTTCTCTGTCTGATAATGGAGCGATTCACCACCCTCAACTATTACCAGAGGGATTCACCAGAGGTTGAATCCATATATGGACCCTGCATGGGTTTTGGGTTTCCATCCTCATCCACAGCCTTCTGCAAAGCAGGTGTTCACAATGTTAGCTTCGATCCCATTCTCTAAGATTTGGATTGCATTTACAATTCTTGGATCACACAAGCTGGTGTGCTTGTTCCATGTGGACTTATCACATAGATGACTGCTTGTTTGAAATTAAGCCTTTAAGACCCAAGACGCTATTTTTTCTGACAGCCAGGAACCGTCTGGTCTCTTCACCACACTTTGCTATAGCACCCATATCTTCAGTGATCTCTTTATGAAGGTGAGCATCAAGTAGGGACATATCTTAAGAAATAACTGTGCTTAGAAATTGAGCGCAAGCCCCAAATCTACTCATGTAATTTTGGTTTATATGTCTCTGGTTCACATTAGAGACATCACTGTCATTTTATGTTAGGGAAAATTATCATTTATCATTTTGGGACATCACTTCCACTGCCTTCAAGTCAAGACTGATTCCTAGTGACCCTATAGGGCAGGGTAGAACTGCCCTTGTGAGTCTCTGAATCTGAAAATTCTCAGAGAAGCAGGAAACCTCCTGCTTACCTTTCATACCTGACTGGTAGTTTCAAATTGCTGCTCTTGCATTTAATAGTCCTATATGTGACCACCATATTTTGATATTGTCATTAGTTTAGCTAAGGAGATCGAATTTAAATCACTGTTGATAAAAAGAAATGCGAGCATAAGCCAGCCATGAACCACAATATATACATTGTTCCCTTGTACAGATTGAACTCTTAAGTGATTGTACAGTATTAGGACGAATCTTTCCAATACAATCACAGCAGCAGAGCCATGGCATGCGACTATCTCTATGGTAAAATTGTGTGCATTCAATAGAAAAGGATTATCCAGAATTTGAAATTGATAAGCTTGTGATCATGTGAAATTGAAGGGCTGAATTATACTATGAAAACAACACAAATCAGATGTAACCTAGAGGGAATCATGAGTTTAAAAAACAAGTGAAAATTACAAGATGGAATAGCTAAGGAGTGTCTGAAGACATACTGAAAATTCAAACATACTTTGCTCCTAACTGAACTATTTGAAGTACATTGAAGAAATACCTGGCAAACCAGCCATTTAAGACACAGTTTACTCATACATCTCAGACACTGTGTTAGTCCTGGTAGAGAAACAAATCCGTAGAAACTCATCTGTGTATAAGCGAGAGTTTTATATAAAAAGTAATTGTACATTAAGAAAGTATCCCAACCCAGTCCAAATCAAGTACATAAGTCTGATATTAACCCATATGTCTGATACCAATATATATATTTTAAAAATTATATGTCTGATACCAATATATATATATTTTTAATTAAAATTTAAAAATTCCCCAATACTATGCATCAATGTTATTACATTAAAGATTTGCCTATATGGAGAAGCATGCTAGCCATGTTGAGAACATCATCCTTCTCTGTGCATGGTAACTGTACATGGTAAGATATGCAGGTGGGAAAGTTAAAAATTCAAAAATAGGTTAACTGGTAGTAAAACAAGAATTGAAACAGAAGATAAACTGATCTCAAAATTTGTTGTATCTAAAAAATGTGATGTGCCCCTTATAACAAATATCTGGACAAATATGTAAATATAACTTTATTTTATTTCATAGTGAATTAATGTTGACAAATTTTATTCTAATTCTTTGGTGCCTCTTGCTATAGTTAATGTATGGTCTTTTGTGTACATGACTCCAAAGTGTGTTTATCATGAAAACTTCCATATTCCAATTTAAGGGGTGTTTACTTTTCTTGTAGAGATGCCATCTCGTTATGAAAACAGACTAATGTCAAATTGTTTTGTCTTGAATCATTAAATTGATCTTCCCTTGAAGATCAAGGGAATATGCCCATATATGAACAATGAGATTTAGCTAATTAAAGCTTGCCCTTCACCTTCAACTTTATGAGAGATTATTGATCTAGACATAAAGACATGGAGCACTAGGAAATACTCCAAAATAATAAAAGTCAGCTATGACACAATAATTCACACTTCCAAAATGTTTTCACACAGCCTCGCTTATTTGAATGTGAGACAAAGTCTTGCCATCTTTGTCTCTAATTAGCATTCTATTCTGACTGCTTTGGGGACGTGTTGTCAAGAGAGAAGAGTCCCTGGAGAAAGACATCATGTTGCTAAAGCAGAGGGGCAGGACCAAAGAAGAAGGCTCTCTACAGAAGTGGATTGATACAGAGGCTGCAATACTGGGCTCAAGCGCAAGAACACTTGTGCGGATGCCACAGGACTGGGCAGCATTCCACTTGGTTGTACATGGGGTCACTGTGAGTTAGCGCTATCTCAATGACACCTAACAGCAACAGCAGATTGCTGGAATGGACCCTATTATCATAATATATGGGAGAAAATGAAAACTCCAAAAGAGTATACAGTTTTTTTTACAGTTTCAGTTATTTCAGTGCTAGCTCTCTGAATTCAAATTTTGACACATTTTGCTATAACAAATTGCTGATTTGCCATTATAAAATTATTTTCTAAATAGTAACAAACTGCATCAATAAGAGCTCACAGAAGACTAAAGATTAGAGATCTGAAAGAAGATATCAGGTGATTTTGATATTCTGCTTCTTCATCTATCAAATATAATTCATCGGGATATTGGTAGGGTTATAATATCTAGGCATGCATGGAAAAATTATCAGGGCTCTTACTGCAAAGTTCAGTTTTATCAAATATTTGTTAATGAACAACAATCAATAGCAGTAAGTGTGAAATCAACAGATTATCAATACCAGTGACTTTCATCTAAATGTGTACTTTTCTTAATAACAAAAAAGATTATATATTTATACTTTTGATATTGTATAGCATAGATAGCTCAAAAGCATAGTTGACTGTGGCACTGAGTTTAAACACTGCCCTTAAAATGTAAATGTGGCATAGCTCTTACAGCTGAAGTTAATGAATATTTGTTACAGACCAATAATGTTCTCGAGAACTATGTTAAAGATACATGAGTAAAAACTACAGTTTTTAAAAGATATTAATATTAGATTATATATAATAATAATAGATTATAATAATATTAGATTATATACATATATATCCCTGGCTGTGCTCACTGAAAGCGTCTTCTCTTCTTTCTGAGTCCACAGCTACATTCCACTGACACGTGGCGATTTGGCCGTGGCACCTGTGTAGCTGTGCTGTGCACAAGCCGTGTTCCATTCGTCTTGCCCTATCCCCTTGAAGCAGCAATCTTGCTTGCATGCCACATAGGAGGGGACACCAGCCAAACTGGAATTTTTCCAAAGCTATGTGCTTAAATTAAAAAAAAAAAAAACAGCCTTATCACCTTCAAAGTACTCTCCATGACACTTAATATATTTATCAATCTGCGATTCCGTTTTTGGAAACATTTTTCACACTCAACTGTTTGCATGACTGAGAGCACCTCCCTCAATTTTCCTTCACCTCCTTCTGCGTCATCACATCACTGTTCTTTCATTTCCCTCTTCACTTGGGAAACAAAACGAAGGCACAGGGTGTGAGGTCAGGTGAGTAAGGCGTGCAGGGTGAGAGAGGCATGCTGGTTTTTGCCCAAAACTGGCACACTGAGATGGCTGCGTAAGCAAGTGCATTGTCATGGTGCCAAAAACAGACCTCCATCAGGCCGTTTTTATCACACACTGTTACACAATCTTTTCAGAACCTCTAAATGGAAAACTAGATAGCAGTCTGACCTAGTGGACTGAACTCCAAAGGCACTATCCCCCTCACATCAATAAAACAAATGAGCATCATCTTGATCTTTGATTTCACTTGATGAGCCTTTTGTGGACTAGGTGACAGTAGCATCTTCCACTGGCTTGATTGATGTTTGCTTGTGGGGTCATAAGACTGGTGACCATGTCCTGTCACCAGTAATGACCTTGGGAAAAAGTCTGGGTCACTTCGGAGCTGTTTTTCCAAAGCACAGCATGTTTCCACTCGACCTTCTCTTTCCTCTTCAGTCAGAAGTCGAGGCACACATTTCACAGAGGCCCTTCTCACTCCCACATCTTCCATTAAAATTGGCTGAACCGAGCTTCAAGAGAGTTTGGATAACGTCCCCATCTCTTCAGTGGCCCATCTTTGGTCTTCGAGCACAAACACATGAATTTTGCCGACATTTTGTCTCTTGGGAAAGTTGATGGACATTCAGAATGCAGTTTGTCATCAGTCAACATTTCACCTGTTTTGAAATGAGAAAACCACACATAACCTTGAGTTTTCCCCATAGCTCTGTCCTTGTAAGCTGTGTTCAACAACACAACTGTTTCTGTGGCATTTTTTCCCAAGCAGGAAACAAAATGTCACAGCTGCATGCTGTTCTTTTAAATCAGCTATCTCATAAAACAAGGTTTGAGTGAAACTGTTTTTATGAAGAAGTCCACTGTTGCCAGAGAAATTTCCCAGGCAATGCCACTGGGTGCCCTAACTCGGAGAGAGCTGCTCAATGCCCGCCTGGTGGGGAAATGTGTGCTATGGAAGCTCGACCAATCGTATTTCCTCATCTCAAAGAATAAAGGAGAAAAAAATATATTCTATGTATGTAGATGTAATGAAAATAATTTTAAGCATGTGATTTTAGTTTTAGTTCCAGGACGTAACTAAAAATGTGACACAAGCATACTGTGGGTGGGGGGTGGGTGGGAGATACACTGGGGTGGGGGGAGATGATGTTGTAATGAGCTATTTTCAGCTATATTAGCAGAAAAAATATGAATGATAGCGGTTAATATGACATGTAGGAATCTTTGGGTGTCAAAAATAGGTGAAGCATTCCACTACTAACTAAGCCATGAGTGGTGGAACATAAACAGTGGGGTCTCAATCAAAGGCCTGATGTTTTGCTTCTGAAAAGATATGGCCACGAGCTTAGGGAGAGCAGTTCCACTTTGCATACATGGTCAACTGAACAGTAATTGATCACTGGGTAAGCATATTTTCTGGACATTTACAAATAATCATAAGAAAAGTGTGAAACCAAAGTTCTCAAAAAACTTGTTTATTTGCTTTTGGTAGAGAAGGATTTAGGTGGAGAGAACAATGCCAAGAGACTTTTTGTTTCCATTAAATCATTTCTACAGTGCTGGAAATTTTTAGCCATATGTATGCATAATATTGTTACAAATAAAAACCAGAATATAATGCGAGCAGGTCAGAGCTAAAGATAATATCTTTTTTCATATAGATTTTAGTGCATGAATATTTACACCTTTGCTTGGATATATTTGAGAAATGCTTCATTACAAATCATAATAAACTATATTTTAGGAAAGGTGTGGGTGTGGGTACGGTGGTGGGGGAGATGAGGGGGCAGCCATAACCATAAGGAGCCCTGGTAGTTAGAGGGATATAAACTGGGCTGCTGACCATGAAGTAGACAGTTTGAAACCACCAGCTGCTATGTTGGAGATAGATGAGACTACTTTTTCCCATGAAGATTTACAGTCCTGAAAATAAGCAGGAGCAGTTGCATCTTGGCCCATGGAAGTCACTACGAGTCAGATTGACTTGATGGTGGCCTGTGTGTTGCTCTGATGCTGGAAGCTATGCCGGACTGATCTTGCCTCAAAGCAGAGAATACTAACGAGATGTTTACTTGTCATTTTTTGACTGTGCAAAGGCATGCAAATGTGTGACTCATAAGAAAGTATGGATTAAGAAGAATGGGCACTCCTGAATATTTCATTGTGCTCATTCAGAACGTGTGTATTAATCAAGAGACAGTAGTGTGAACAGAGCAAGGTTATCCAACATGGATTAAACTCAGGAAAGGTGTGCATCAGGGTTGTATTCTCTCACCATGGCTCTTCAACCTGTACACTGAATACATAATCAGGGAAGCTTTATTTAAGAAGAAGAACTTGGCATCAGGTTTGGAGGAAGATTTATGAACATTGTGAAAAGCAGATGGCACAACCTTGCTTGCTGAGAGTGAAGAGGGCTTGTGCCACTTACTGATGAAGATCAAGGATTGCACACTTTAATATAAACGACAACTGAATATAGAGAAACTGCCTGTAAGACAATTGGACAGTCCCTCACAGAAGGGCCACATGAAAGGGATGATATATCCAGGATACGGTATAGCCCTGATGAAGCATGTAATTATCTTCTATTTCTTTAATATTTCCTTCCCCTTAATATTAGGGTCTTAGTTTTACCTCATTAATCTTGTTAGACCTGTGTATGTTCGATGCATGAAATCCAAAATAGATAAACCCTTCAGAAATAGTAATGGGAGTAATAATTCCCTAAGGGCATGGGAAGAGAGGGGAAGGGGAACTGATAGCAATGATGATTATATAACCCCACTCAAGGGGAATGAGTAACAGAATTGTAGGTGAATGTGTACACTGGATGGCATAAGATATATCAATAATAATAATGATATATAACATAATAATAAGGGTTCCTGGGATTAGGATGGGGAGGAGGGGATAAAGGGGTGCTGATATCAGAGTTTAAAAAGAAAATGTCTTTGAAATGTATCATGGCAGGATTGTATAATTCTGCTGGATTTATAATGATTTGTGATAATATAGGTAAGAGCTCCCAATAAAATAATTTTTCTAAAATGGTAACAAAGATCCTCACAACTAGACTATTAGGTGATCCCATGATAAATGAAGAAAAGATTGACGTTGTCAAGGCTTTTATCTTGGTTGAATCCACAATTAATACTTGTGTTAATCTTCTGGATCCAGTGGTGTTGTAAGTATCTCAGTGCTAGCAGTGTCTGTATATGGCTTCCCCAGCTCAAGAGATTGGACTGCATCAGGGGAGGTCCATGTGGCTTCTCCTCAGGGATGTCTCACAGGAATTCAGCCTTGTCAGTAAAGAGTCTCTCAGGGAATATCTTGAGAGGAAGTCTCTTTTGCCTCCAAGGAGGAAAATCAGGAATTTGCAGAATTCTCTGGAGAAGGCCATGCCCACACAGAGACCTCATTGGGTTTGACCCAATTGACAAACTAGATTCCAGCCCTTCATTCTCAATCCTCTCAAGTTCCAAATTGATACCAGATTATGTAACAAACACAATGCTCAAGAGAGCAGCAATCAAGAGATCAAGTCATCACATTGGGTAAATCTAAAAATAAAAAAATGTAACTTTGAAAACTAATGTGTGATATTTTCAATGGCCTCATATACATGTGAAAGTTGTACATTTAATAAGGAAAGGTGAAAAACAGATGCATTTGAATTATGATGCTGACAAAGAATATTGAAAGTGCTGTGGACTTCCAAAAGGACAAAAATCTGTCTTGGAAGACGTCAAGCCAGAAAAATTCCATAGAAGCAAGAGTAATGAGACTTCAACTCATGTACTAGGACATGTTTTGAGGAGAGACCCGTCCCTGAATTAAGCTTGATAAAGTAGAGGTCCAATGGAAAAGAATAAGGGCCTAAACAAGGAGGATTGGCAGAGTGGCTGCAGCAATGGACTCTAACATGAGAAAAATTATGGTGATGGTGCTGAAAGGGACAGTCTCATTCTGCTGTAAATAGAGTTGCTATGAGTTGGAAGAGTTTCAAAGGCACCTGTCAACAACAGCAGTCATATTCTTATAAAATGTATAAAACACATTTTCTTGTTAGTATAAATATTATTGTCCCAGCTTGGAGGCCAAGATGGTGACCAGATAGGTAGCTAACACCAGAACTCTGGAGATTGTTGAGTGGGGAGAGTTGGGGGCCAAGTAGGGGTATCAAGGCTTTTGGTAGACAGCTCAGAGCACTTCTCTGAACTAGAAGCTTACCACTGCTGTGGTCTCAGTCCCACTGGCTACTTCTTTTGTGGTTCTCAGGGCGCCCACTCTGCCTTGACCTGACACCACAGGCCAGTCAGGTCCTGCCTTGATGCTCTGTACAGACCCACCAGCCAGTACTCACCCCAAGGTGTCCACCCCACATAGATGCTCCTCACAGACCTGCCAGCCATTCACCCCCAACAAGAGCCTCACACTCAGCACCACAGGTGTAAAGAAGAGGCTTCTGCTCAACCTCAGCACTCCATGTAGACCCGCCAGCCAGTATCCCACCTCGAAGGGGTTCATGTCCCACCTGGGTGGTCCTCAGACCCACCAGCCATTGTACCACCCCCAGGAGGTTAATATCCCACCTGGGTCCTCCTCAGAGACCTGCCAGCCAGCACAACCCCCACCCACAGACACACACACCACACAGAGAGAGGTTCCCATCCAGCTGCAAAGCTCTGGGCCTGCCATGCATTGGACACAAGAGAGGCAGAAGCTTGTGCAGCAGTTGTGCAGCGACCCAAGCCTTCAGGGCTTTCTTACTGTATTCTGCCTTCTCCCTATGCAACCCCGCACCCTGTGCTCTGAGCAGTGGATCTGTATGCTAACAGAAGTAGCAGGCCCACCTTCCCACCCACCTACCTGTGGAAAGTGCCCCTAGCCAGAAACAGATCACCCAATCCCAAACCCATCCCTGAACTATGCTCCCTTGTGCTTGAGCCAACACTTTCCATTAGACTGCAGAGTGCACAACTGCAAACAGCCTCTAAGGAAACCTGCGGGTGGATGGAGCACAAAGCATAGGTCAAAGCATGAGGAAAACCCCACAGGAGAAAGGTGAAACACAGCACCTCAAGGCAGTTGGCTATAGGCAACCTAGAGAAACACCAACACCAACCTCCCAAAGAGAGAACCCAGGGCTCGGAGAAACCCAGGAAAATGGCACATAGTTCCAATAAATTGACATCAACAACAACAAAAAGCAGCTAGCTGCTTCCACAGCTTCAACAAGAAAAGAGAAACAAAATCCAATGCCAGATGATTACCTGAACCTAATAATGGCAGTCATGGAAAAGACAGACACTGACCTTCCACAGAAAGAAATCTTCAGAGTGCTGCTTGGAGCCATACAGGACACGAGGGAAGCATTACAGTAAAAGGATGGAGTGATAGAGGAGATAAAGGCCATGCACCAAAGGGAAATACAAGAGTTAAGGGATGAGAAAACAAAAACTAATATCAAACTCATGGATTTCACCCAGCAAATGGAGGAGGCAGAGAACTGCACCAGTGGCCTAAAGGACTCGCAAGCAGAAATTAATAAACATGAGAAAAAGTCTAACAAGTCCATGTCACAGAAGCTGAAGAAAACCTTAGAGCTATGTCTGATTGTATGAGAAGGAACATCAGAAAAACTGGATTACTGGAAGAATGCACATCAAGGAAATAAATGTCAAAATAGTGATGGAATTCTTGGAGGAAAACTTTCCTAGCTTAGTGAATTAAAGCCAGGTAACCATCCAGGAGACTGAAAGAACACCAGCTAGACTGAATTCTAAGAAGAAATAATCAAGATATATAGTTAAACTGTCCAACTTTGAGGTAAAAGAGACAATTATGAGAGCAGCTAGGGAAAACAAGCAGTCACATATAAAGGCAAGCAGAAAAGAATATGCTCATAGTAATCAACGGACACTATGAAGAAGAAGAGAGAGTGGAACAACATATTCCAAAAATTGCAGGAAAATAATGCAAACCCTAAAATACTCTATCCAGCAAAATTATCTTTCAAGGTTGATGGAGAAGTGAGTCTTCCCAGACAAGGAAAGGCTCAACAAATATGCTAAAATGAACCTAGCACTACAAAAGATCCTTGCTGACCCAGTATGGGCAGATAAACAACACCCACCAAGCACATATAAGAAACCACCACACAAAACAACTCCACCCAGAGACCATAAAAGGGAAAACAGCCTCCAAGATAACATTAGTTCAACGATGGAAACAAGGCAAGAATGAAACACAAACACACACATACATAACCCACAACGAAGGAATTTGAGGTAGGAAAACACCAAACACAAGAGGGATACTATGACACCATACAGTCCATAGATACATGTAATAACCATGAATCAATGGAATGAATTCAGACCTTAATACACAGAGACTAACATATTGGCTTAGAAAACACATCCCCTCAATCTGCTACCTACAGGAGACATCTCAAGATTACAGACAAAAATATGCTGTGAATCAAAGGCTGGAGAAAAACATACCAATCAAATAGCAATTCAAGAAGAGCAGGAGTTGCAATCGTAATCTCAGATAAAATTGATCTCAAAGTGATAACCATAAAAAGAGACAAGGAGGGACACCATATAATGCTCAAGATAAACATTTACTCTCTGAACAAATGATCAGCAGAATATGGCAATTGAATGTTCCATAAGATGAAAAAAGAAATCACAGTCTCAATAATTATAGTAGGTAACTTCAGGACACGACTATCTTAGAAAGATTGATCACTGGGAAAGAAACTCAACAAGGAGGCTAAAGATCTAAACACTAAAATTATACGATAGCTCTCCACATGCTGGGACATACACTGAATCTGCATAAATTTAAGCATATTGATATCATACAGATCTCTATCTCTGACCAGTGTGCCCTAAGCTTTGAAATCAACAAAAGGAAGATAAAGAAAACAAGGGCAAACAATTGTACAATGAATAACTATATTGCACAAGAGTGTACTGGCCCAGATCAGAGAGAAAATTAGGAAATTTCTAGAAACCAACGAGATCGATAACACGACATACCCAAACTTATGGGACACAGCAACAGCAGTCATCAGAAGTTTCATAGCAATACATGAACACATAAAAAAGGAAAAGAGACTTATGGTTGATATGCTGGCACAAAATTTGCAGCAAATAGAGCGGAGTTAAAAAGACAATTCAACGTAGAGCAAAAGAAAATAAATAATAAAAATTAGGACTGAGATTCAGGAGAGGGAAAATAAGAAAATTATGGAAAAAGTTAATGCTGCTAAAAGTTAGCTCTTTGAAAGGATAAACAGAATTGACAGACTCCTGGCAAACTTAACCAAAGAAAGGAAGGAACAAATTTCAAAAACAAGGATGAGGGATGAAACAGTGGACATTACAATGAAATCAAAAGGATAATTACCCACTACTAACAAGGACTGTACTCCAAAGAATTCAACAACTTTGAAGACATATACAAATTCTTGGAAAAACAATCCCTCCCTATACTATCCCCAATGGACATCAAGAATCTCAACAGACCCATAGCAATAGAAGAAATACACAAGGTTATCAAGGGATTATCAACCAAAAAAACCCCTGGAACAGATGGCTTTACAGGAGAATTCTACCACACATTCAGGGAAGAATTGACACCAGTCCTACACAAACTCTTCCAGAACATAGAAAAAGATGGAAGCTCCCAAATTCTTACTATGAAGCTAGTATAACTGATACTTACACCAAACCAGGATCCCATAAGAATCAAGAGCTACAGACCAATTTCCCTAATGAACAATGATGCAAAAATCCTTAACAAAATACTGGCCAAGGGAAAACAAAGTATATAAAACAAATAATTCACCATGACCAAGTGGGATTCATACTAGGCATACAGGGATGGTTCAACATTAGTATAAGACCATTAGTATTATTTTCCACATTGAAATGAAAAATCATAAGAACCACCTAATATCGATAGGTATGGAAAAAGCATTCAACAACATCCAACACCGAATCCTGTCTAAGACACTCAAGAAGATAGGAATGGAAGGAAAATTCCTCAATATAATACAAGCTATATGTGAAAAACCAATGGCCAATGTGGTTGTCATTGAAGAAAAGACTAGATCTATTCTTTTGAAAAAGGGGACTAGACAAGGATGCTCCTTACCCCCACTCCTATTTAACACAGTACTAGAGGTCCTAGCTAACAGTATAAGGCAAAGAAAACACATCAAAGGTTTCCATCTGGGGAAGGAAGAAGTGAAACTCTCGTTATTCACAGATGATATGATTTTATATATGGAAAATCCCAAAAGGTTCACAAGAGGAGTACATAAAGGAAGCAATAACAGAATATGGCAGAATGGCAGGTTACAAAATCAACTAACAGAAGTCTATCAGACTACTATACTATACATATCAGACAAGGCCACAGAAGAGGGAATCAAAAGGGTGGTACCCTTCAGAGTAGTTAAGCACATATTGAAATATCTAGGGATATCCCTGACTTAAAAAAAACAACCAAAAACCCAAACGATCTGTACAAGGAAATCTACAGAATGCTATTAAAGGAAGCCAAGGATGACCTCAACATATGGAAGGATATCCCATGTTCATGGATTGGAAGACTCAATACAGTACAGATGTCAGCTCTGCCCAAGGTACTATATAAATTCAATGCTATCCCAATCCAAATACCATAATCTTTCTTCAAAGAATTGGAACAACTGATTATCAACTTCACATGGTGAGGGAAGAAACCCAGAATTAGCATAGAACTCCTCAAGAAGAAGGGCAAAGTTGGAGGACTTGCTTTATCCCACTTTAGCCCCTACTATACAGTCACAGTGGTCAAAAGAGTGTGATATTGGTATAATGGTAGATATCCAGGGCAATGGAAAAGGATTGAAAACCCAGAAATAAAATCATCAGCACATAGGCAACTGATCTTTGATAAGGGCTCCAAAAATATCAAATGGGAAGTGGATACCCTCTTCAATAAATGGTGCTGGAAAAATGGATACATATCTGCTTAAAATGAAGCAAGACCCTTACTTCACTCCATGCATAAGAGTAAACTCAAGGTGGATCACAGACCTAAAGATAAAACCCCAAACTATTAGGACTATCAATGAGGGAATTGGAACAAATCTGAGAACTTTGACTCAGGAAATACATAGGCTACTGGCAATAGGGAAGGACACAAACACAGAAGAGGCACAAATTGACAAGTGGGATGTACTAAAGATAAAACACCTGTGTACATAAAAAATTTACCAAGAGAGAATTAAGAGTGACCACAGAATGGGAAAACATTTTTGCAATGACACATTAGACAAAGGCTCCTACCTTACAACAAGGAGAAAACCAATTGCCCACTGAGGAGGTGGGCAAAGGACCTGAACAGAAGTTTTTCAAGGGCAGAATATATGAGAAAATGTTCCAGATCCCTAGCCATAAGATAAATGCAAAATAAAACAACTGTGAGATACCACCTAAAACCCTCAAAGGTAGCCCAATTCAAAAATCACAGAGTAACAAGTGTTGGAGGGACTGTGGAGAGAGAGGAACTCTCACCCACTGCTCGTAGACCTGTAGGTATGTACAGCCATTAGGCAAATCGATTTGGTGATATCTAAAACAGATGGAAATTGAGCTACCATTCAACCCAGCAACCCCCCTAGTGGGCACATACCCAGTAGAGAGAAGAAATAAACCAGAGCTTGACATCTGTGCTCCAATGTTCATCACAGCACAGTTCACAATTGCAATGAGTTGGAAACAATCCAAATTTCCATCAACAGATGAATGAGTTAAAAAACTGTAGTATATACATACATACAATGGAGTAGTACTCATCCCTAAAAAGCAGTGATGAATGCATGAAACACATCATCACGTGGGAAGAACTGGAGGAAATTATGCTAGTGAAGTAAGCCAAGCACAAAAGGACAAGTACAACATGAGTCTGCTGAAGTAAACTCAAAAATGTAAAAGGGACATAGGGAAAAAGCTTATTTATAGTTACATGCCTGTGGTGAGGTCCAGGTAATATGGCAGGGGCCAGACTAAACCCAGGAGCGGGGGAAAAAGACACAGGTAGCGGGTAAACAGGGCACTAACCCACCCAAGGAGAGGGTGTTGTCTATATCTTCACAGGGAAAGAGGGACCAGACTTCATCCCGGTGCTCCAAGACCACAGCGCAACACGCTGGCATGAAGCAGTGAACCAATAGAGAAGCCTGAGGGGCCAGCCCTATTACCAAGTAAGTGAACAGCTTCCCCCACCACCTATGCCCCCCATAAGAATTCATTTCAGAGGACATCACTGAGGCTACAGGCCTGCGAGATGGACATGTCTGATCAGAGCACACAGGAGCAAATGAAGAGGAAGGAAAAAGAGTGAAGCACATCCTGGCCCACCAAGCCCTGAGGACGAACTTTTTGCTCTGAGCAGTCAATGCACGACGCCCTTCACTGACCCTTAGTACTATGGGGGACAATACTGGAGACACACTATAGGAATTCAGCCCAATCTGACCCCACCACACTGAGGGGGAAGCACTAAGTGCGTACAACAGGACAGCAAGGGGAATAGAGAAATAAATTCCCTAGGAACACCAAAAATAGACTGTGGGCCAGAGCATGGTGCCCCATCAGACTTGACTCGAAAACACTCATAAAAAAGTCAACAAACAGACCTTGAACTATTTATAGGCTTTTCTTTTTTCCCCCATTGGCTTTTGTTGTTGTTGTTAGTTTTATTGTTTTATTTTCTATTGTTGTTTTGTTGTGCTCAGTCTTCTGTTTGTGCATATTATTATTATCTCTGCATGTTTATCTAGATAAGATAGACGAGATAAAAAAAAGCCAGAGGAGGAAACAACTGGATGACAGTGCTGTGGGGGCATGGGAGAGCGGAAAGTGGGGGAAAGGAAGTGGGTGTTAACACACCCAAGGACAAGGGAACAACCAGTGACCTAAAATTGATGGCAAGGAGGGTGTAGGAGGTCTGGTAGGGCTTGATTAAGGGCAATGTAACTGAGAGGAACTACTGAAACCCAAATTAAATTTGAACATTATAGTGGGACAAGAGTTAACAGAAATAAAGGAAGGAACTAGGAGGCAAAGGGCATTTACAGAGGTCTAAATACAGACATGTATATATATAAATATATTTATATATTATGATGGGGGAAATAGATATATGTGCATATATTTATAGGTTTAGTATTAAAGAAGCAGATGGACATTGGGCCTCTACTTACTCAAGTACTCCCTCAATGCAAGAACACTTTGTTCTTTTAAACTGGTATTTCATGATACTCACCTTCCCAATATGATCATTGAAGACAAAGTGGGTGCATAAGCAAATGTGGTGAAGAAAGTTGATAGTGACTGACTAAGGCTTGAAGATAAACTGGCGGCCATCTAGCTAAGAAACAACAAAGCCCACATGGAAGAAGCACATCAGCCTGTGTGCCTCATGATCACACGAGGTGTTGACAAGATCAGGTATCAGACATCAAAGACCCACTAGAAAATATCATGTCAATGTGAGTAGGGGGCAAGTGCAGAGTGGAGGCCCAAGGCCAATCTGCAGGCAATTGGACATTCCCTTACAGAAGGGTCATGGGGAGAAGACAGGCCAGTCAGGGTGCAGTATAGCATTGATGAAACATACACCTTTCCTCTGGTTCTTTAATGCTTCCTCACCCCCACTATCATGACGCTAATTTTACCTTACAAATCTGGCTAGACCAGAGCATGTATGTGGATACAGATAAGAGCCGGAAACACAGGGAATACAGGACAGATAAACTCCTCAGGACCAATATTGAAAGTAGCCATATCAGCAGGGGAAGGGGAAGGTGCAGGGAGAAAGGGAGACCTGATTACACTGACCTACCTATAACCCTCTCCCAGGGGGATGGACAACAGATAAGGCGGTAAAGGGAGATATTGGACAGTGCAAGACATGGAAACATAATAATACTTTATAAATTATCAAGCATTCATGAGGGAGGGAAGGTGAGGGAGGGGAAAATGAGGAGCTGATATCAAGGGCTCAAGTAGTAAGAACATGCTTTGAAAATGATGATGTCTACAAATGTACAAATGTGCTTGACGCAATGGATGCATGTATGGATTGTGATAAGAGTTGTATGAGCCCTCAATAAAATTATTTTTAAAATTTATTGTTAGTGCTACAGCTCTTTTAGAATTTGTCTAGCAGGTTTTCTGGTCTTCCCGGAAACCCCACCCCCCCGAAAAAAAAATTTATTGTTTTAAATTTCCATCTGTGATGAATATATGATATCTAATAATATCCTACTTTGATATTGTCTTTGCCATAGAGTTTTCTTGTATATGTGAACTTTAATAATATATATGTGGTTCAGACACTGTATACCAAGATGAAACATAAGGCCATCCCTGTTTGCTACATGTACAGGCATTAATCTGTATTGTTCTTTTGGAAATAAAGGCCTAAAAGTATCCTCAAAATATTCAAAACACTGGGTTCCCAGACACCTAGGTATTGTTGTAAGGAATGAGTAAAGGCAATGATAATTTGGTGTTGTGGCCATTTTGCTGGGCCTGTAAATGGTAAGTTGAGGGCAATTCCTCATTTACGTCACAGCCTGATGGTGTCTCCTAGGGGCTGTAACCTATTCCATATTTATTAAAAAGATGTTGCAAAGAACTTTCATTGCGAATTGTCAGGAGCTTGCCATATTGCCTGCTTTGGGTCCATTTGACTCGGCCTCCATTGGTCTATCATTTTCCCGCTGCTGGCTTCCGTTTCCTGCTTCCTTGGCCTGGTGCAGCTGTAATTTTGGAAGGGTCTCCTGCTTAGCATCTGATACATGCACTTGTACTGAACTGGGACCTCACTGTGGGTGTGTTGACTGCTCTCTTTATTGAAAACAAAATTCTTGATATAGCTTGTTTTTTAATTCATATATGAATACAACTAACTGGTTTTGTTTCTCTAGAAAACCCAGCCTAACATCTTTAGTACCAGAAATGGGTTCTAGAGAAAGAAATCATAAACATGAAAGGCATAGGCTTATTTTATGTCTGTCTTATGACAAATGGGGGCAGTTAGATTCTCCTTTTTGCTTGTGTGGACAGAGGAGTTCAGGGATGACTTCCATACTGTTTGCTCAAGTCTTGTCCATTGTGGATTCCGCTGTAATGGTCCAGACTTACTGAAGCATCGTGTCTCAAAAGATAAAGAAGCGGAGAGTACAGGAAGTGAAATATTTAACTCTCTTTTTTTTTGAAATATTTAACTCTTAATGGTCATTTTATTTTTCTTACTAGTAATAGTTGAAAGTGCTGAAAGGGTTAACATAATTTGAGGGGAGAAAGGCCATGTTTGGAGTGCCCTAGGGCAACAACTAGGTTTTTTAAGCAAATGGTTGAGATGAGTTCCGGCTGCTGGATTCACCAAGCCAGAGAACCAGAGTCATGTGAATATGAATGGATGATATAAAGAATAGAAAAATTGAACTTGAGTGCTTTTAAACGATTATGCATTTAGATGATTGTACTGGGGATTTGGGTTTCTCCTACTTAGGATTATAAAATGGACACACATGTGTGATTAAAAAATGAATATTGAAAATTATGATTAGAGATGTCTTTTAGACTATCCTGATTATATTTACTAAAAGAAGAGTTAGAAATTGCCCAGTAGACACAGGCTTTTGTTTTAAGCCAGTGGGGATGACAAAGGCTTAGAACAGAGGAGTCCCCACAGACTGGAGTGTCCCTACATCTGCATTTGAAAAGATTTGCAGACACACCCAGAATAGTTGGGTTTCACTTTTGAAGGAAAGACTGGAGAAAAGCAGGTTACTGCTTGGCTTTTTAAATTTTTTAAGCAAGCAGTTTGCCAGTGGGTTATGCATCATGCTGGTAACCAAAAGATGACTAGTTTGAAATCACTGGCAGCTCCCTAGGAGAAAGAGGAAGCTTCACAGAATTGAAAGTCAAGATTTACACTCTTGGAACTCACAGGGGCAGTTCTACCTTGTCCACAGGTCACTAGGCGGCTTAATTTCCTTGATGGCAGAGGTATAATTTGCCTTTGGTTGCACCAATGCTTGAAAAGTCTGTGCTCATCTGAGGAAACCCCCTTTGAGGACTGAAAAATCAAGAAAGCCAGGACGCAATCTGGTATTCTCATTAAGTGACTCCTAGATTCACTTGTTAAGTGGACGCGGGGAACACATTGCAATGGAGAGGTGGGCCGAGTGCAGACACGGTCCATTGGCATCTATTGACTTTGTCTACGAGCTACATATGAGACACAGGTGGAATGCCTTACTGATCTGAAGTTTAAAGAATTGAACAGAACCTGAGCCTATAGGCTTGAGGAGGTTAGGGCACATAAGAATATATGAATTAGCAAAATTATCTTAAGTACAAGGAGGACTCTGTAACTCCCATACTTGATACAGCTTCCCATTTGATCTAGCTATGCAAGAGGTGAGCTGACCAGAACCCAACTGAATGAAAACAGAAAGATCTTGACCTTGTGAGTTAGTTTACATTGCTAACATTTTAATGAATGACGTGCTCTATGCTGGACTTTATTTATGGATGCAGGTAGTCAAAGTTATAATCAAAATGAAGATTCTTCATTTCCAAGAGCATACTTTTGCCCTCAGAGTACTGGGTTGACAGGGATGGGCAATTTAGAAAGTGTCTACCCAAATAGGCAAAGTAAAGGCAGGAAGGGGCTGGCTTACCAGTTTTCATGGGTGTGCCCAGTGAGCGGAACACAGAAATATTGACACTGAATAGTTTCCTCTTTCCTGGATGTGTCTAGGGAATAGAGAGAGGAGAAAATATATTGATCAAATTGTAGGATTCAGGTGTAGGTGATTATTCAGAAGACTACAATTGTAAGGCACCAAAATATTTTGTTTTATTATATAATGGGGTTGGTGTGTTTTTGTTTGTATGAATTCAACTTGTGTCCTGCTAACCCAAGTATAGTTTTATTATTGTCTTTGTTTAGAGCAGGGGTCTCACACTTTTTCAGCATGAGAACTACTTACAAAAGTATTATCAAAATGATCTCCCAACTACAAAAATGTAAAACAAATATCTATTATATTTATTTATTACATTTATTCATAAGTGCATTGAGAATTCTTTATATGTACAATGTATGTTTATGGACCTTGCATAACCACAAGAGTTCACATTGCACAACACAATGCAACACAACACAATTAACTATGTAAATTTTTGGCCATTATCTGAGTTTACTCTGATGACTTGTACTGAATGGAATGAGCCAGGGATGCCTAGTACGGACAGTAGCTGCTGACAGTCAGCCTCAAGCACACTTCCAAATGATCATCATACTTGGACATAATGATCTTGCTGTGGGAAAAGGCTGACTCACATAAATAATTAGAGCTGAAGAATGCAGTCAAGGAGGTAGCACGTTTTCTCGTGTTTGGGTCCTTTCCCTCTGTAAGTTCCAGAACTGTTCCTGCGCTCTGGACTTCAGCTGACTGTTGGCTTGTAGTGTCAACATCTCCCATTCCGTATGAAAGCGATACGTTTGTGTCTTCTTACTTGGTCCAGCTTCCCCATTCATTTTAATATCCTTTCTTATGTTTAAGAGAAAAAAAAACGAAGGTCTAAAAACCTAAGCTTGCATCTGATTGACTGCGCTGTATATCAATTAAGTGACAGGATTCATGATAGGCTTATGTCTATCTTTTTAATGCCATGTATTCTACCACGCTACATTTGCAATCGACTAATGGATCACAATCAACGTATGGAGTGAGCACCCCTGCTTTAGAGATTATGTATGATTAAAGAAATATACACAGTATCTACGTTTACAAGGGGTAGAGTGTCAGTTTTCTGTCAACTTAGCTATGTCTGTAAGAAAATGTGTGTGGAGGGAGACCTCTCTCTGAGATCACAGTCTGATGATGTGTTTTTGAGGATGTGGACAATATTATTTCCATAAAAGAGATGTGAAGAATTTGACCTCTCTTATTCGTCCCGCTGGCCTTGATCCTGTGTCTTGTTCTTTGGGACTTAGACTGGTGGCTAGCCATTTGTCCTGCCAGCCCTGTGAGCTGTTGAAGGCTTGACATATTACCTGCCTTGGGTCTTTGGCCTTAGCGTCCAGTGGCCTGTTGTCTTCCTGTCTTCTGTGTCATCTGTGTGTGAGTGCAGCCGCTCTGCTAGAAAAGAACAGCCTCTCAAGCTTAGCACATTTCCCGTAGATTGGTTAGACCGTGTGAGCTCCTTGCTTGATATAATTGATATAATAAATCTCTTCCTTACACATATATGAGTGTCACTGGTTTTGTTTCTCTTATAAAACAAGAACAAAAACCAAAAATGAAAACAGATCCCTGGTAGCATAGTGGCTACATGGTGGGTGTTTGTTAATCCCAGGGTGAGCAGTTCGAAGCCAACAGCTGCTGCTTTCTGCTCCCGTATAGAGTTCCAGTCTTGGAAAACCAGAGGGGCAGTGATACCCTGTCCTACAGGGTTGCTTTGAGTCAATATTGACTTAATGGCAGCGAGTTTTGAGTTTGAACAGGAAGTATAAGGAAGAGAAATGAAAAAAGGATATCTCTGAATACAGGTACTGGCCATCATAAACTATTGTTCATCACATTTGCTTTTCAATGCAAAATGATCAGTTTAAAGGTGATATAAAAAGCAGACAGATTGAGCCATAATTTGGTGTCAGCACCTTATCTATTTTGTGCCACAGTATTCTACAGAAAAATTAATTATTACATTTTCTATTAGTCCTATATAGGACAATAAGCAAATCAAGAAAAGAGGTAGCAGAAAATGCCCTCACATTTTATAAAAATTTGTAGCAAAATATCTTTTGAAATCAACAATGTATTCAATATGCAGAATCATTCTCTGATTGTCTCCATATCACTAAAAATAAATCTAAATTATATAGTCTTGCCAAACTAGTTTTATTCACATGAAATGCCTGATATGGGACAGTCTTTGGCCTACCTATACAAGCAAAAAAATATTTCATATGGTTTAACCTAGTTTAAAATAAGTATCATTTAAAATGATATAATTTAAAATACTGTTGGTTTTAATCACATTCTTTTTTCTTCAAAATTACTTTATTGAAAACAAAATGTAATGATAAAGGTAACCCTAGAGAGTTATAAAACAGTTTAGCCCATGCATTAATTTTTGCATAGTATATTATTATTTTATCATCCTATCTTCATTTCTTTAATAATATTTTCAGAAATAAATATCAAAAGATTAAAATTTTTCTGAATATATTTAGATTTGGTACAGCCTGTTTTATTTTAAAGTTCTAATTTAGTACTATTTACAATGCACCACACATCTATTTTTTTAAAGTTCTTAAAGTTTCTTATATTAAAAGAGAATCCTCATATATTCTTGAGCATAAAACCTGTGTTAATATAATACGTGGAACATAAAGATCTTAAGGAAAAACTCAATTCAATTTAAAATTCATCAGGAGAAACATAATTACACGGGAAGTATGCCCGCATTGCTTTCATTTAAAATTCATCTAGCTAATATTTATTATATTTGTATAGACTAAATATCTTCTTACAAGTAGCTTTGTCATTATGCTGCTAATGGTGATCCTTTAAAAACCAAATTCTGAATTTGTAAGAACCCAAAGGGATTGTATGACATTCCTTTTGAAAGTGGTCTCTAAAATTCAGTTACTTTAAAGAATACAGATGTGTGATGTGTGAGTAGAAATAAGGAACTTAAAGGAATATCTGCCCAGAATCTATTATTGTTATTGTTTTTACTTTAGTGGAACTATCTCCCTGCCACACTTAGTGCAAGTTATGACCAAATTAAAAGAGTTTCTGACTGAAGAAACATAAATGTGTTTGAATTGTGGGGCTGGAGAAGACTAGCCAAGGACAAGCAAGTCTTTCTTGGAAGAAGTAAGGCCAGAGTGCTTTTTAGAGGCAAGGATGGCAAGACATACTTCGGGCATATTGTCAGGAGAGACCAGCCCCTGGAGAAGGGCATCATGCTTGGTAAAGTGGAGAAAAGAGGACAGCCCTCAAGCAGATGGATTGAAACAGTGGCTACAATGGGCACAAGCACAGAAGCAGTTGTGAGGATGGCATAAGACTGGACAGTGTTCCTTCTGTTGTGAAGGAGGTTGGCATCATGGACAGTGTTCCTTCTGTTGTGAAGGAGGTTGGCATCATCAAACCTGACTCAATAGCACTTAACCACCACGACACATTCCGAGTCAGGGTCTATCAGAGCAGAACGACGCTCCCTTGAGTTCTCAGCGGTTGATTTCTGGAAGCAAATCTCTAAGCTTTTCTTCTAAGGCACCTTCGATTGGACACCAAGCACCAACCTTTCATTTAACAACAGGGTGCATTAACCATTTGTACACCCAGAACAAATACAAAACAGAAAACCCGGTACCATGAAGTTGGTTCTACTCATAAATATTCTACAGGGATAAATCAACACTAACCTGGATCTTAATCCCTAGGGGTGAGTAAATACAACAGATTTGACTCATCAGTGTATTCAACCGTATGGACTTACAGGTATTGATTAAAGCATGCACATGTGACCTGAACCAGTCTTACTCTTGGTGTTCTGATGGTACTAGTTAAAGAGAAGTGATCTGGACAATGTAATTACAGCTAGGAGTCAACACAAGAAGAAAACTAGTTTTTTAAAAAGTAAAAACCTGAGCAGAGAGGGAGAAAGGATGCTGGCAACACTGAGTTCCTGGATACACCTGTGCCTGAGACTAGATTTTCTCATGACTTTGGCAGTCTTGTCGCCAAGTTGTTTGTAGTCTTATCTCCAAGTTGACTTAGTCCACTCATGAGAATCAGCACTCATGTCTCTTGTGCAAGTTATAATTATTCCTGTTTAGACTAGGATTTAAGGTTAAAGATGACTGTGTTGGGCTGGGTTGACTAGAGAAACACGTCCAGAGATACTCATATATGTGTAAGAAAGAACTTTATATCAAGGAATAATTGGATAACAAGAAAACATCCCTGCCCAATCCAGATCAAGCCCATAAATCAGATATTAGCTTATAAGTACAATACTAGCCTATACATCCTTCCTCACACTCATGCCACATGCAATGATGCAAAATGCAGGAAGATCACAGGCCAGTGGGTTCAAATTCTTGTGGATCCAGTGGTAGACATAGCTACAGGACTCTGAATGCCATCTAGCTTGGCTCCAACAGTTTCTCCAAGTGACCCACAGAAGGAAGGTGAAGCAGAGAGAGAGGCTCTCTCAGGGCTCAGCAAGTGATGTCATAGCTTGTCAACAGGATGACAAAGGCAGAGAGAGAGTGTGTGGCTTGCATCCTAGGAAGAAAGAGAGAAAATTCCCAGAATCCTCAAAGCCACACCCACAAGGAAGCATCATCAGGCTGTGACCTGATTGACAGGCTAGACCTCATCCCTATACTTATTTATCAAGTTGACATAAAATTATGTAACACCACAATGATTAAGACATTACTCTGCACTTGCATGAAGTTGAGAGTTTGATAAAGACTATATATACAAATAATGGACTTAATATAAAGCTATACATATAAATCAGAACACAAAATCAATCACATCAGATGTTTAAAAATTCTGAGCAATGGAGATCTGAAAATACCATGGCAAGTGATAACATTTTCACATTCTGTCATGGAGCCTTATTTTATTTTCCCAATCAAACTACATGCAGCTTGTTAGCAGAAACTGACTTGGTCATTTTTATTCTTTAAAATAAAATTGCACAGGATTTTATTTTCCCACTTGCACCAATATCCTTACAGAAGAGAGTACAGCAAAAACCCTGTGTTATATTTGTGCTCTAGCTAGTTGTGATAATTACGGAGTGAAAGTGCCATTTAGGAAGATAATTAAGATTTTGAGAGACGAATAAAATTTAATGGCCCAGTGGTTGTTCAAAATAATCTGCAAACTTGAAACTATTTGGATGCCAATTCTTCATAGTTTCTCTATATGCTAACAGACTTTATTCACTTATCACAAGTGTGTATTAAGAAGAGGAAGCTGGTACGAGTGGAGGAGTGCATGAGGCTGAGGAGGTAGCAAATGGGCAACAAGGAATACCGCTGGGATGCTTGGTAAGTCATTTCAGTTGTTGAATGCATAAATTATGGTCTGAAATGAAACCTCCATGTAATTCACAATTAAATTGTCTTAAAGTATATACTTACTACTATCTTCTTTAGAGCTATGGAAAGGAATTTAGCATGTGACTGCTAAATTCTAGGTGTTAGTGGAGTCTGGATGTATAGTCTCCACAAAGAAGGAAGCTCTCTGACCACCAGGGGTGCCTGCCAGATGGTTTCATGAAAGAGAAATAACTTCTATTGCAGTAAGAGTTAGAAATTCTGGGATTAGCTTCTAACATCGGGTTGTGCTCTGGAACTGCCATTCACAAAGGTTAAGCTATGTACCTAAGGACACTCAGTACGCCTGTGCTTTATATCAATAATAACATTGCATAATTTCAACCTCCAGATTTCTCTTGCTCTAGATCCTTTTTGTTATTTTTATTATTATTACAATAGAAATCATAAGAGTAGCTGTCCATATGTCCTTGCTTTTTAGTTCTCCAATGTTACACAATGGATCAAATAAATTACATAATGAAATTTTAAGACAGAGGTTCATATATTTTCATAGATTGTAACTTACCTAGTTAAATAAATATATTTTCCAAAACCCAAAACCAAACTCACTGCCATCAAGTTGATTCTAATATAGGATTCCAAGTTCACATTATAGGACAAAGTATAACGTCTCTTTAAGGTTTCCCAAACTGAAAAGATTTGTGGGAATAGGCAGCTTAATCTTTCTCCAGAGGAAGGATTCATGGGTTTAAACTGTCAACCTTTCGGTTTTAAGTCCCAAACATTGCCCACTCTGTCCCCAGGGCTCCCCAGGAAGCCAATAACTGTGATTGTCTTCTAATGGCTTACTAAACTTTCTACTTCCCTTCTATTTCTGTTCTTCCTTCTCATAGGCAAACACTATCAAATGACACAGGGAACATCAAAAGAACACAGAAGGACAGCAAAAAGGACTTGTTCACATCCTACCATTTCAGAAGGCAGCATATGATCAAAAGTCAATGATATGGAAGGAAGAAGTCTAAGTTGCATTGAAGTAATTGTTTTAAAAGTGTTCTTTTGTTTTGTTTAAGCTCCAGGGCTTGTTGGAATACCAACCGAGAGGTTTTAACAAAAGATGAGACACTGGAAATATTTCCTTGCCTATATCAAGAAATTTGAATGACAGAAACCAACTTGATAAGATTCATGGTTGTGTCCATTTCTAAGAAGGGTGATCCAATGGTATGATGAAATTATCAAGCAATATCATTAATATCAAGTAAAATTTGGATGAAGATCATTCAAAAGCAGTTATAGCAGTATGTCTAAGTGCCAGAAATGAAGCTAGATTCAGCTGAGGACATGAAACAAGGAATTTACCTCTTTTTTACATCTTCTTCCTTTCACTCTTCAAGACATTCCAATATGTGGATCATGAAACAATATGGATAATATTATGGAGAATGGGACTTCCAGGACACTTGATGGTCTTCGTGTGAAATGTGTCTATAGACAATGAAGCAGTCTTGGGAACAGAAGAAGGGGCTACACTGTGGTTTAAATTCAGAGGAGTTGTGCATCCGGGTTGTGTAATTTCTCCATACTCAACTAATCTGTATGCTGAGGAACTGGACGTTGTGAAGAGGAACATAGCCATAGAACTGGGAGACTCATTAAAAACCTGCACTATACAGATGGCAGAACCTTGCTTGCTGAAAGCAGAGTGGACGAGGACTCGAAGCACTTACTGATGAAGACCAAGGGTTATAGACTTCTATATGGATGACACCTTGACATAAAGAAAACAAAAATTATCACACCTGCACCAATAATCAACATCATAATAAACAGAGAAAATATTGACATTGAGGATTCCATTTTGCGTGCATCCACAATCAGTGTCCATAGAAGGCACGATAATGAGATCAGACGACACATGTTATGGGATAAATTTTCCACCAAAGACTTCTTTGAAGTGCTCAAAAGTGAAGATGTTACTTTGAAGACCTAGTTGTACCTTACCCAAGTCATAGTGTTTTCAATCACCTCATATGCATATGGAGATGGATTATGAGAAGGAAAGATTGAAGAAACATGATACTTTTGAATTATGGTGTTGGCAAATCATGCACTACCAGAAGAGCAAATAATGATCATAATAATATGTGTTGGGACAAGTACAGTCAGAATGTGCCCCAGAAACAAAAATGAAAAATGTTCTTGCATTGTTCCTGGAGAAGGGCCTTTGCCCGGTAAAGTAGAACATCGTGAAGCAGAGGAAGACTGTCAGTGAGATGGATTGATTTGGTGGCAGCAGCTATGGACCCAAACGTACAAATGATTGTGGACATGGCACAGAACCTGCCAGGGCTTCTTTATACATTGAAACCAGCTAGACGGCTTCAAGCAACAGCAAAGATCTGAAACCAGTAATCTATGCTTCCACCATATGAAAGTAGACAGACACAAGAAAACCAGAACTGGAGTCATCAGAATGAAGAAAAGGGCAAAATAAAAATGAAAAGAAACCCACAATAGAGACCTAAATGAAATCGAGTGCTACTTCTTTGTATTGTTGTTCGGTGCCATTGAGTCAGTTCTAAGCCATAGTGACTCTATGCACAACAGCACAACATACTGCACGGTCTGGGCCATCCTCACAATTGTTCCCATGCTCCAGGCCACGGTTGCCGCCACTAGATCAATCCATTTCCTTGAGGGACTTCCTCTCCACCCTCTCCCCCATCTCCTACACTTTACCAAACATGATGTTTTTCTACAGGGACTGGTTTCTCTGGACAGTATATCCAAAGCATGTGAGATGAACTGAGGCCTTACTTCTTCCAAGACACATCAGTTTGTCCTTTTGACAGTCCATGGCACCATAATTCAAATGTATCTATTCTTCTTTGGTATTCCTTACTCAATGTCCAACTTGAATGCATATGAGGCATTGGAAACTACCCTGGCTTGGGTTAGGCACACTTTATTCTTCAAAGTAACATCCTTGCTTTTCAATACTCTAAAGTAGTCTGGTGCAACAAATTTACCTCATGGCAGCACATCTTTTAATCGCTTGCCTATATGTCCATGAGAAATAATTGTGGATCCAAGCAAAACTAAATCTTTGAAACCTTCAACTTTTTCTCCACATAAAATTTGCATGGTTTCACTGTTTCATCAAGGAAAAATAAAGAAAGTGAAAATTACCAAATCATTAAGGAAAGAGGGCTAGAATCCCATAAACACAATCATTCCTAACTCTGGCTAGGAATGTGAGGTTCTACATAAAATGGACAAAGCTTTATAAAACAATGACTACAAAGTTCAAACAAGAAAATACATCATATGTGCTGACTCTTTATTGTAACATTAACTAATAGATGATAAACATTTGGTATGAATAAATAATTATAGCTATACATATTAAGGGTTATATTTTTGTCATGGGATTATTTAAACAATGCATAATAACACATTCTTTCAAACTTCAAGGTAAAATTACCTAATAGGCAAAGGCATTAACTAAAAGCATACACACATGCAATATATTAAAAATGCAAATATAATAAGCTTTCCTTTAGCATATTACAGAAGTTCACTGCTATGGATGCATGGAAAACAGAAAGTTCAAACAGTTTCTATACTGAGGTTAGCACTCTAAGTCATGAAAATCTAGAATAAGGATGACAACAAGCATACTGTTTTTAGAACAGTAACTTAGAAGATTGTGCTTTTCTATATCATGTTGTCTGAACTGATTTTAAAATTACATCAACGTGGAGAGATTTACTGAATTTAAATACTATTTAAATAAAATAAATGTTAGCTTGTGAGTAAAGGGTTTGACACAGAAGTTAAACGGCTTTACCAGAAAATAGGAGATACCACGATCTTCTCCCCAATTTTGGCTTAAGATATTCTACAGGGAAAGCCAAAGTGGAAGCAAGTAACACTTGGGCGTTTTCAGATGTTTGTAGTCAAGTGTTATATTTAGAACATAAGTAACTGACCTGAATTTTGTTGGGCTGTGAGTCTGGCAAAGCAAAGATTATATCTGTGTTAATCTGTATACTTTAGAGAAACAAATCCACAAAACCTCATATTTGAGAAAGAGTTTTATGTAAAGGTTAAGTGCATATCAAGAAAACATCCTAACCCAGTGCTGCCCAAGCCCACAAGTCCAACATTAACTCATATGTCCAACACCAATCCACAAAGTCCTCCTCCATCTCACAAAACACACACTATGACACCGACTTCAGGAGGAAAGCTGAGTCAGTGAGCATGTAAGCATCTCAGCGCTGGCAGGGGTCTCTACACGGCTGCTCCAGCACTCAGGGCTGCAACGGGGTAGGTCCCTGTGGCTTCTCCTCAGAGATGTCTTATAGGAAGGGAGCCTTGCCAGCTGAAGCGGGGAACTGGTTAAGGCAGCTGCATCCTGATCCCACCTTCAGAGAGCAAGAGACCCAAGAACTAGAAAGGCGAGACTCACTGAGCCATTTATCCCTCTGCCTTCAATTCACTCCACATGTGTTTATCGGGCAGGTTGGCACAATAAACTAACTACCTCAGGCAGTTCCTTAGACTTAGAGCAGCCTAGAATCATTACTCAAAGGACCATTACAAGGTTCTTCTCCAAAGGTCTTTCTTCATTTTCCACCAAACAGAATTTAATATTCTGAAGTCTTTATATATGAGCTTATTTCATAAATAATTGCTAGATAATCACTATTTTTTAGGAAATGAGCTAAAATGTTTTAGACACTTATATTTTTTGCTCATATATATATTTTAATAAATAATTTTATTGGGGCTCATACAAGTCTTATCACAATCCATACATACAGCAATTGAGTAAAGCACCCTTATACATTCATTGCCCTCATAATTCTCAAAATTCGCCTTCCACTTGGGTTCCTGGAATCAGCTCATTTTCCTTTTTTCCCTCCCTCTCCCTCCCTCTCCCCTCTCCCTCACGAACCCTTAATAGCTTATAAATTATTGCTCTATTCTATCTTACACTTCCTGGAATCTCCCCCCACCCACCTTCTTGCTGCCCATCCCCCAGAGAGGAGGTTACATGTAGATCCCCGAGATCAGTTCCCCATCTCTACACCCCCCTACCCTCCCCATGTCGCCACTCTCACCGCTGGTCCTGAGGGGTTCGTCCGTCCTAGATTCCCTGTGTTTCTAGATCCCTACTGCACCACTGTGCATCCTCTGGTCTAACCAGATCCGCAAGGTAGAATTGGGATCATGATAATTGGGGGGAGGGTGCTCAAGAACTAGAGGAAGGTTTTGAGTTTCATTGTTGCTACACTGAACCCTGAGTGACTCATCTCCTCCCCATTACCCCTCTGCAAGGGATGTCCAGCTATCTACAGATGAGCATTGGGTCCCCATCACACACTGCCCTCATTCATGGTGATATGATTCCCCCCCCCCCTGCCACCTTTGTTGTTTGAAACATGGTCCCCTTGGCCCTTTATGATCACACATGTTGGTGTGCTGCTTCTATTTGGGCTTTGTTGCTTCTGGGCTAGATGGCTGCTTGCTTACTTTGAAGCCTTTAAGTCCCCAGACGCTATATCTCTCAATAGTCGGGCACCATCAGCCTTCTTCACCATACATACTTATGCACAAATTTGTCTTCAGTGTTTACGTGGGAAGGTGATCACACGATGATGGTTTTTGTTCTTTGGTGTCTGTGTGCTGGTCCCTTCAACACTTCGTGTTCACTTAGGCTGTGGCCTTCTTATATATTTTTAAACGTTTTTGTGAATTGGATGAAAGTTTACAGAGCAGACTATAGTTGTACATTCAATAATTCATATAAATTTGTTTCATCTGATGCACTGCACTTTTGTCCCTGTTTTATCATATTTCCCACGTCCTGGTCATGTTTCCAGTTTCCATTCCTGGTTCTTTTCTAACCCCTTTGAACTGTGATCTGTGGAAAAGGCTGCCCTTTTGACCTCAAGCAATTGACTACTCTGATGTGTGGTCCCTCCCTAGTGTGATTGTTCACCTTAGAAAACTGTCCATTGTTGGGCTGGAAAGTGAGCCATCCTTGGTGTCAATTCATTTCCAGACCTGATCAAGGACTACCGAGCACATTCTTGGAGGCCTCACCAATAGCTATTCAACCAGGAAGTCCGAGTTTGAGCTTTGTTTCAGATCGTTCTCCCACTTTGTCCGTGGTCTTCTAATTTAATGCATCTCAGCATAACTGGTTGTCAAGCACCACATAATGCTTCCTCACTCAGGTCTTGGAAATGCATATTTGCATGGTCATTAGTCCACTAGATTGATATTTTCCATGTGTCTTTTGATTTTCATCCCTCTGTGGAAACAAGCCACCTTAGGTAGCTAGTCGTAAGCTTTTAAATCACTACTTACCAAAGTAGGAGGTAGAACAATCTTTGTGAACTATGTTATGCTATTTGGCCTTGCTGCCTCCTGAGACTATGATCCTGAGACCCTAGGTCCAGTGACTCATTTCCTCAAGATGTTTGTATAGATTGAAGATGTTCACCCTCTGTATGTTTTATTGAATGCATAGCTATATTAGCAGCAAACAAAAAGACATATTCTACGGTAAGACTATTCTCTGTCACATTTACAAACATCTCCAAGTTTTTCCCACACTCTGCTCCCACCTGTTCAGCCTGTGTGTCTATCCAGTTATTATCGTTTCTGTGCATTTGTGTGGACAGCAGTACTTAGCAGTACGTACCTCAATTGCTTTCAACTCTTGTAATACTCCCAGTGTCTTCTTCTACCTCAATTAAATTTTCCAAACTTCCCTCTTGTTTTATATGACACTTATTCACCCAAGTCAGTGGCTTCCAATCCCTTGCCCTCAAATCTCTGATAACCATCAAAGAATTTTGTTTTCACTATACAAATATTTTTCTTTTTTTAATAAATAGTTTTACTGGGGCCTCTTACAGCTCTTATAACAATCCATACATCAATGGTATCAAGCACATTTGTACTTGATGTTGCCATCTTCATTTTCAAAACATTTTCTTTCTACTTGAATCCTTGGTATTTATTTTTTAAAAGAGTCACTCACAAAAGGACAAGTAGTTTATGCCCTTCTAATTGTGATTCTGTGTTTCCTCCAAACTTTTAACCCACATACTTACCAAAGCTGGCCATTTCTTATGCTTAGTGGAGCAAACTGTTAAGATCATGGCTACAAGCAGAAAGGTTGGCAGCTTAAACTTATCGGTAAGTGCCTCCAAAGAAAGGCCTGGTGACCTACTCTTTCTGCAGAGTCACGGGCTTGAACACCCTGTAGAGCAGTTATAGTTTATTAGAATACTCTGGGGTTATCATAAGTCTTTGTTGATTAGGCAGCTGGTCGGTTTTTCGGTTTACTCATTTGTATTTTCGGCTAGCATTTTCTAAGCACGTTGGTAGTGAGCTCACTTTCAGATTGAGCAATGCTCACCTGCCCTATAATTTTGTGAGCAGGTCCATGGGCGGTAGAGATGAGTTTGGCTGAAGAACTACCCTGAGAGTCCTGGTTTAAGAACTCCTAATGGCAGGCCTGAGGATCTGATTCCGTGAAGAAGGAGGCCAGACAGCTTAAGGGCAGTTTTTCTTTTACACACAGGCTTGTTATTAGTCAGAATCAACTCAGTGGGATTGGCTTTGGACTTGTGTGGTAAGCACTTTGTGGTCATGATTGTTCTCTTGTTTACCCCTTTCTGATGTCATTTAGAAGGAGAACGACATTTGTAATGGGGGACGTTTGGGTTATTAATGGGAAGAACCTGCGCAGAATAAGGCATCATTGATCCCTCGTGCAGCTTCCCAAGCACTGTAATTAGCTGGCATTGACTTTTGAGTCACAGTCACTGGCCATGACCACCTCTTTCATTGCTTTCATTATGTAAATTATGCCTTTATTCCTGCCACTGTCAGAGATTTGTACTGGGAAAAATGGCGCTCATTCATCATGGAGTAAGGCCATGGGCCCAATTTGAATCTAATGGGAAAACAATGAAATTGGTTTGGGAAAAAAATGTGCATCTCCTAAGTCTAAATTCTTAGAACAAAATATCTCTGACCCTTGCCCTGCATGTAGTGGCTGTTATAATTAGTAGAATAGTAAAGCATCTGATAATTGAATAATAACAGGATAGAGCTTATTTGTTTATCATTCAATTTAGTTCTTCTAAACTGTGGTAATATAGTGTGCATTGAATGAAATAATTAGTGTCGTAATATGCAAGGGAGCAAACATAATGTTGAAGAGATTATTAAATGGTTAGAAAATGCCAATTTTAGATAATATTAATTTAGTAATTGGAAGACTGTGTGTGTGGGGAATGAGTAAGTAACATAACAAAAGTAAAGTCGTTTTCTGTTAGGAGGATAAAAAATGTAGAATATCCAGTTTTTGACATCATTTACTATTTTCCCAAGAATGTTATTTCATCCCTGTATAACTTTTCAAACACATTTTTGCCACATATGTTAAAATATACATATTATTTCCATAGTATGAAGTAACTCTTGCCTGTAATTTTTTTTCTAACTAATGTGATAACTGAGGGATAACATCCTTTAACAGTATCACATAAATGACAGAATTTTAAAATCATGACAATAGATTTTAATCAAGGTAAATTTCCATTACAAATTGTTTCTACATTAATTATTTAAAACCGTAGAAGTGTGAGAGTGAGAGAATGTGTGTGGCAGGTGTGTGTACTTAAAAGTCTCTAAAATACATTTAGTACAGTGTTTCAGATGTATTTCAGTTATCATTCATTTTCTCATTCTTACTAACAAGAGATCCTAAAATGAAAGAGGTCATTAGCGCTTTTTTTCCAGAATAGCAAAAGTCCTCATTATGATTGCATGTGGTTCCTTTAAGGCTTGCAGTTGGCGCCTGATATGAAATACATCACAGAGAAAGAAACCGATAAGGCTGTGCTGTGCACACACGGCTTTTGAGAAAGAGTGCTTCAGCGCCTTGAAGGAACTCGTTTTCTCCTGCTCACTTTTCACTCCTTTCAGGTTCTGAGCTTTTCAGTTTGACTCTTCTACAGACTTCTGCCCCATCCAAAGATCAAATTCAAGCCCACCTCTTTCAAGTCAAATCCAATTCATATGCCCTCACCGTATGCATTAGTTTATACTTTTTTATGTATGTGTAAGACCCATTTGTTATGTGCATGACCTGATGTCTGAATTTTGTTGCCAGGAAATAAGGATCTGGGGTGCCTGTCACTCTTTCAACCAAAGACTGAGACCAACCTGGTGTGAGACATTCTACGTCCATTTCTGCAAGTGCTCGACAGAAGGAAGTAGTGGGGCTCGCTTCTAAGATTGAGTGAAAATCAAACAAGTTATATGTCATAAACTATGTGTCAAGTTCAAGGGCTTCCTTATTAACAGGGTTGTGACAATGAACCGAGGGGTGACTTTAGCAATGAGGCACAGGAGACATAGTTCACAAAGACCATCCTTGGGCCTGCCTGTCAGGCAGTACTCAAATTTCACGCTCCAATCCATATGTGAAGGCCTTTGCTTGCCCAGATAGCTTTGTTTTTCAACATGGCATTACTGGCTTAGAGCACCCCTATTCATTACACTTAAATAGTGTGATCACTCTTGTATCCACTGTATAAATTTCACATACTTACTCCCAACTTGCAAGTTAGGAAAGCGTCAACGTTTTGAGCCCTAAGGATTTGCTTTCTTTTGTAAGTAGACAAATTTTGTTGTTGTTGTTGTTGTTAGGTGCCTTCCAGCCAGTTTCCACTCACAGTTACTCTACAATAGAACAAAACAGTGCCCAGCCCTGTACCATTCTCACAATTACTCTGTGTGAGCCTATTGTTTCAGCCAAGGTGTGAATCCATTTTGTCTTGGATCTTCCTCTTTTTTGCTAACCTTGATGTTCTTTTTCCAGAAACTGGTCTCTCCTAACAACACGTTCAAATTGTGTGAGATGAAATCTCACCGTCCTTGCTTCTAAGGAGCATTCTGGCTATAGTTTTTTTCAAGACATATTTCCTTGCTCTAATGGCAGTCCATGGTATCTCAAATATTCTTCACCAACACCATAATTCAAATGCATCAATTCTTCTTAAGTTTTGCTTAGGTACAACCTTCATGGCATATTAGGCAATTGAAAATACCATGACTTGGGTCAAGCAATACCCTTGCTTTTCAACACGTTGAAGAGGTTTGTGCAGCAGATTTATCCAGTGAATGTATCCTTTGATCTCTTTGCTTCTGGTCCATGAGCATTGATTGCGGATCTGAGCAAGACACAATTCTTGACAACTTTCACTATTTTTCTCTGCTTGTCATAATGT
This sequence comes from Tenrec ecaudatus, assembly GCF_050624435.1. Taxonomy (NCBI): domain Eukaryota; kingdom Metazoa; phylum Chordata; class Mammalia; order Afrosoricida; family Tenrecidae; genus Tenrec; species Tenrec ecaudatus. The sequence goes on along the minus strand of NC_134534.1, from coordinate 124,800,850 downwards.
TACCTCTGGGTCCACTTGTGATGATTTTGATTTTCTTGACATTGAGTTGTAACATATACTGAAGGGTGTAATCCTTGATCGGCATCAGCAAGTACTTCAATTCCTCTGCACTTTCAGCAAGCAAGGTTGCTTTATCTTCATATAACAAGTTGTTAATGAACCTGTCTTCCAACCTGATGCTTCATTCTTCTTTATATAATCCAGCTTCTCTGATTATTTACTCAGAATACATATTGGATAGGTATGGTGAGAAGATACAACTTTGATGTAACTTGTTCTTGATTTTAAATCACCCAGTGTCTCCTTGTTGTGTTTGGAGGAGTGCTTCTTGACCCATGTTCGTGTTCCACCTGAGCACAATGAGGACATTGCTTACTGCCCTTGTATTTTAATTTTTCCAATAACTATTTCAAAGTTTTTATATGTATGACCAAGCTCTTCTTTTCCCAATCTCATTATTTTCCTTTGTCTCTTATGCTTTCCATTCACATGGTAATTTTTTCAAGAGCTCAAATTGAGATACTTTCTGCATCATTTCTCTCCATATAGTTTTTCTAACATTACAGAATACCTTGAGATAACACTATCTATTCTTGGGTCTGTAACACAACATTGTTGCTGCCAGATCAATTTTCACTGAGCGGAGATGTTAACCTATGCTTTATTGACTATGCAAAGGCATCTGACTATGTGGATTGCACCTAATTGTGGATTATGTTGGGAAAAATGAGTACTCCAGAACATTTCATTGTTCCCATAAAGCAAGATGCAGTTGTTTAAACAGAGCAAGGGGAAGCTTCTTGGCTTAAAATAAAGAAAGGGGTAGATCGGGGTTGTATACATTCATGATATTTATTCAATTTGTATGCTGAAATAATAATCTGAGTATATGAACTATATGAAAAAATGTAGCATCATGATTGGAGAAAGGTTTAGAAGCAATCTTCAATATACAAAAGATAAAGCCTTGCTTGCTGACAATGAAGAGGGCTTGAAGCACTTACTAATAAATATCAAAGACTATAGAGTCTAATATAGATCACATCACAATATAAAGAAAATAGAAATCCTCACAATTGTACCAATAAATAACATTATGAATAAAAAATTAAGTCATAAAACATTTCATTTTACTTGAATCCACCGCCAATTTCCATGGGAGCAGCAGTGAAGGAATCAAGTGATGTATTATATTGCATAAATCTGCTGTGAAAGCCCTCTTTAAAGGACAATAAATGAATAAGGAAAAGTGAAGAACAGCTGATGTCTTTGAAGTATTGTGTTGGCCAAGAATATTGAGAACACCATATACTGCCAGAACAACAAACAAATCTGTCTTGGAAGAAGTACAGTCAGAATATACGTCAGAAGTGAAGATGGTCTCATGTACTTTAAATATGTTATTAGAGGGACCTGTCTCTGGAGCCTTAGAGAAGGGTGGAAAAGAGGGTAAGTGAATGAGATGACTGGATACAGTGCCTGCAACGACGGCACAGGCATAACCGTGGTTGTGAGGATGGTGCAACATTAGGTAGTCTGACTTTCTGTTGTACTTAGAGTTACTATAAATAGGAACCAGCTGGATGGCACTGAAGAAGAATATATTTAAAAGTATAAAAAGAGCAACAATAAAAACAGCATATTATATGTATGTTCATTAGTATTCTTGATAAAAATGAGGATTGAGCTTATACATAGTGTGTTGGACAGGGTTCTCTAGAGAGACAAAACCAGATGGCTAGTAATTATATATAAATATATTTATAAAGATAGATATATAACACAAGAAATGAACCATTAAATTATATACAGATAGATAATATAAGAAATTAACAGTTAAATTATAAATTATAAAGCAGTGAGACACTAGCAGTCCTTTAAGTCTTGAGAGCCGCCAATTCCTTTTCTGTAGAGAGAGCTGGGCTATAGATAACCCAGGCAGCAAACAGCAAGGCACGTCACCAACTGTCACCAACTGTCAGTCCCCAGTTCCAGCGGTGAACATTCTGATCGAGTGTTCTTAAAGGGACCTTAACTTACAGCGACACAGTCCACAGGCTAGTCATCCCTTTCAATTGAGGCACAGAGCTAGCAAGGCGAGGTTCACCAAGCCATTTATCTCTCTGCCCTTCAATTAATCCTACTTGTGTTTATTGGCCAGGCTGGCACAATAAACTATCGCACATAGTAAAGATAGGTGCTCCAATTTTACATATACAACTAAGTAGTAGCAGAGACTTCGCTTGAACACATTTATATCAGTGCCCTGGTGGTATAGGGGTTACACATTGAACTGCCAACGTCAATGTCAGCAGCGCGAGACCACCAGCCACTCTGCAGGAGGTTTCAAGAGTGACAATCTCTGAAACCCCCAGAGCAGTTCTACCCTGTGTTGCTGTGAATCGGATGGCAATGCGTTTTGTTTTCCTTGGGTATGAATCCCAAAACTATCTCACTTCTTCCGCTTTCACTGTACCCTCACTAGTCCCTGCTTCTTTCCCCACTCCCATCCAGTAAGGACAAAAGTCAGGAAGTAATTCATGCTCTTACAAAACAAACAAACAAACAAACCTCAAAACACATTGCATTCACTTACTTATATCCCAAAGTACTGGCAAGACACGGGGAACCGTAACTGCTAACCCCGTTTCAGGTCTGGTTCCCTCTTCTCTCTAGGAGAACTGGTGGCACAGCGACCAAGGTTGCCAGAGCGAACTGAAGAAAAGGCAGCAGCTCACATTTGCCAGCTGCGTCACAGGAGCAAATTAGGACAGTCTGCTTCCTTAAGAGACTACAGCCTTGGGTCCCCCTGTGGGGAAGTTCTACTCTACCTTACAGGGTTTCACTGAGTTGCAATAAAGTCCATGACAATGAACTTGGTGCCTGTCTTTGCACTCCAGTTACACTGGTTTCTATTAGAAGCCCAGCAAAATGTTCTCTCGTATACATCCCATAATAGTCATCGAGCAAGCTGTTCTCTCTACTTTGAATATTTTGCCATTCTGGTACACTCTTGTTTCTTCTTTAAGATTCATATAAAATGATAAGTGAAACAAAAATGAGTGACAATACGGTTGCTTTGTTATTATTGGGCTGTGTCACATCAATTCCTCTTCCATTTACAATAGAATTGCACTGCTCCATTGAGGTTTCTTGGGAACGATCCTTATGAAAGAGGATCACTGCCTGGACCTTTGTCTCATGAGGTCCCTGGATGGATTTGATTTTTCAAACTTTTGGTTAAGCAGTTGTCCGCTGACCTGCTGCCTGGCCAGGGTTCCTTAACAACAACACCAACAATAACAGCATCAAATATTTTTTCTGTTGCAAGCACAAAAGAACTCGAAAACACTCTATGCATTAACTCAATTCATATCTCTAACAACTAGCTCAGTCTCGCACTAAAAGAGTTAGTTGTTCTATCAAGTGTGTTCCTATTATATTTTATGCATTCTTCTCTTATAGCATTTTTATAGCTAATTATATTCTCTCTTCTACTTTGCATTCTTCCCTGAATGTTTTATAGCAAGGAAGGGATGGCTTCTCTTACTCAAAATGCTCTGGAATTCCTCCTGGAAAATAACACTTTTCTCATCAAAATTCTCTATCACTACTTCCTTAGGTTACTGAAGAAGCTAATACATACAAGAGGGCTTCAAAAAGTTTGTGGGAAATTGGAATGAAAAGATCATGGAATTTCTCATGAATATTTGAAGCTCTAGCTCAGGTAAATGTATACTTATACATACAGCTACATATAGAAATGTATACGTGCATACGGTTTTTCACATTCTAAAATATTGTTACTATGTTACGTAATCTATGAACAAATGATCAGTTTTAAATGTGGACATGACCAGCAAAACTGTCCTTATTTTATTTTATTTTAAACTGCATCTATTAACATCTTCCTCAATCCCCAAGTTTTCCTGGAGAGATTCACTTTTCTCATTTCCTTATACGTGTTGTTCCAGGCCCTATTCTTACAGATTCCTATACATATTATATAGCCGAAGTTATATAACATGTATATAGTTATACTTGTTCAGAAACTTGCTTTATTCAATCAAAGTCTTGAGTATGGGGATTGTTTCTTGAGCTACTTAATGCTGCAAAGCTATTTCATTATGAATAATTCATAGTTTAGCCATTTTTCTTTTGATAAGACTTTATGTTCCCTTTAATATTTTCCCTACAGACAGTGCTTCAATGAGCACCCTTTATACTCCATTTGTGCATATTTGCATGGTATAAGCTTATTTATAGCTGGTCCTTTATACCAAGATGTGACTTCTTTAGTATGAGGGTCTGTAATACTTTATCCTCCTCCGTAATGAACATGTTCCTTTATATACAGCTGGTACAGAATGGTATCTGAACGAATGAATGATAATTTAATAATGAACAAATAGATCATGGGCATCATTTATCTGATTTACCATGTTCTTTAAGATTGTTTAACTTTTCGTACCACTTGCTTAAAACTGAACATTTGAAACAGCATTTCTAGGGCTACAAATTAGCTAATCAAATGCTAATTGTATCGACTTTCAGTTACAAGGTCTTTGTAAGTTTGCCCATGTTAAAATGGGAAAACCTCCTTACATTAAATATTCCTCACTGGTAAGATGATCTTCCATTAAAATAAACCTCTACCATGCATTCTGTGCTCGCTTTACAGAGTCACTGCCAAGTATTCTCAGAAAGTAACTTCGCTTAATAGCAGCACATGTTCAAGAATTAATTACTAGACACAAGTCTCTATCACTTTGTTTACTTGGTGAGGTCCTCTCTGTTTTGTTTTTGAGAGTTATGATTAAATATCGACTTGAAATAGCGAAAGAAAGAGAGAAATGGAAGTGGAACTGCTGACGTGTTTGATTCCAGCTAGTTTCACTGGCTAGTCGTGAAAAGTTCATTGCTCATCATCGTGTCACATCCGGTAGCTCCACTGAGAAATTTCTCCGTGCACAGTCACTGGCCTTTTGCATAAAACCACATAAATGTGAGTTAATCGGCTGAAGTCTAATGTGTGTTCAGCTTGCCTTTGCACATTGTCTGTTCTTGAGCTCAGAAAGCAAAAGCACAAGAAGGGTCTAATTTTCCTCCCTTTACTGTATAATTTCTCTCAGATCTTTTAAAAAAGAACATATCATTTTGGCTTTCCTTTTCCAAGTTGATTCATATTCTGATGCCACGAACATTTCTCACTAATTAGCACACTGACTTCAGAGTACTGTTATCACTCAGATTGTTGGGTGCTCTCAGTGTGGGGCTGACTCACCGAAGGAAATGCTGGGCCATCACCACAACTGCTGGGTTTGAGCGCGTGCTTGCAGCCATTATGTCAAGCCATTTTCATGGGGACATTTGTCTTTCTGGCTGACCTTCTAAAGAGTAAAAGTATGTTTTAAAGTGAGTACTTCAATCTTGAAATTAGCTTCTCATTTCATCATAAAACTAGGAATTCATCAATTCCACATCGAATGGCTTGGAAACCACAAGGTGGTGAGTAGGATAAAGATGAATCTCTCTTCTCCTGTAACATGATAGCCTAGGAGACACTAGTCTGTAGGATGGCTAAACTTTGAAGCCAGTTGGATGACAGTGAGTGAGTGAGTGTGTGTGTGTGCCGATGTGTCTGATGATTTTCAAATTTGAGGTCATGAAGCTTCTGACCTAGTGCTGGGTGTCTGGGTGATTACAAAGCTCACAGCTACTCCGGAAACTTTGGCAGTTTTAACCCAGAGGTGCCGTGGGAGCAAAACATCACAGCCACCTGCTGAAAGGGCATGGCTATGTAAACTTTCGTGCTGCGCTGCAACACATGGCCTGCCATTAGCTGCCATCACCTGACGGCAACTGTTTAAGAGGTTCGTTCCAGTGGCTGAGCTTATAGTGAATCGTTTCTTTCATTGATGGCGATGGAGAATATGAGGTCAAAGATGAAGAAAAGGAAAACAAGAGCAGGAGTAGTCATTATGTGAATTGTGAGGATTAAACATGACAATAAATCTTAAAATGTTCCATAAATAGATATGCTTATTCCAGGCACTATATGATATCGTACGGTAATTAGCTCATCTATTTAAACTATAGCTGTGAAAAAGAAACACTGCATAATGTAAGGAGGTATGAACTGGGTAAAATAGTCTTTATTATTTGCTATGTTCTCTACTTGTTGACTACTCCTTTGTGCTATGTGCTAAGAAATATTTTATAAAGATTACCAATGCAAACACTTGATACCAAATTAACTACCATGCTTTTACTTGTTGGTTCTTCTTAGGTAGTATATTATGCATGTTAAATTATGAAAAGTAATGGCAGCTCTTCATGGCACTCAGGTTCGTTAGGAATGCCTTGAACTCAGGTAATCACTCTCAATGTTGCTAGATAATTCTTTGCATTGTAAAATGTTTAGCAGCATTTACATCCTCTACTCACTGTTGTTAGGCGCCATTACCTTGGCTTTGACTCAAAGAAACCCTAAATGAAACAGAACTCAATTATCTGGTCCTATACCCACCCTTGCAATTACTCTTATGTGTGAGCCCATTACTGCAGCCACTGTGTGAATCATCCTCTCATATCTCTTCCTCTTTTTTACCAGCCCTATACTTTACCAAGTAGGATGCCCTTTTCCAGGATCCGCTCTCTTTTGGCAACATATCCAAAGTACATAGGACAAAATCTCTCCATCCCTGCCTCGAAGGGGCTTTCTGGCTGTGCTTCTTTGAAGACAGATCTGTTTGTCCTTTTGACAGTCACGGTACTCTCAGTGTTCTTCGCCAGCACCATCATCCGAATGCATGGATTCTTCTTTAGTCTTCACTATTCAGTGCCCACCTTCTTTCACATGCACATGAGGTGATTGAAAATACCATAGCTGTGTCAGGCACCTCTTCCTCCCGAAAGTAACTTCCTTGCTTTCCAACACTCTGAAGAGGTTTTGTTGGTAGTTTTACCAAAAGCTATGTGTCCTTTGATCACTTGGTGGCTGCTGCTTCCATGAGAATTGATTGTGTATCCAAGGAAGATGAAATTCTTGAAAACTTCAATCTTCTCTTTGTTTATCACGATGTTGCCTATTGGTAGAGTTGTGAGGATTTTTGTTTCTTCGCAATGAGTTCTGATCCATACACAAGGCTGCGACCCTTGTTCTTCCTCAGCATGGGCTTCAAGTCCTCCTCACTTTCAGTGAGCAAGATTGTGTCATCTGCAGATCACAGGTTGTGAATAAGTCTTCAGTATTCATCTACTGAGTAAGTGGGTACTAAAGAAGAATTAATCCTCCAGTCAATTCTGACTCATTGTGACCCTCTGTGTTGAAAAATAAAATGATATGTTCTAGAGGGGTCCTTAGAGGCAAGGATGGCAAGACTTTTTCTTATATACTTTAGACATATTGTCTAGAGAGACCAGTCTCTGGAGGAAAACATAATGCTTAGTAAAGCAAATGGGCAGAGAAAAAGAGGAAGGCCCTTAATAAGATGGATTGACATAGAGGCTGCAATAATGGGCTCAGACATAGGACAATTATAGGAATGTCACAAGACCTTGTAGTGTTTCGTTCTGTTATTCAGATGGTCGCTGTGGGTCGAAATCCTCTTGATGGCACCTAAAAACAAGAACATCGTAGGGTTTTCAGAATCACATCGTCAGGCCTTGGGGTAGGTAGGTTTCAACACGAACTGCTCCATTATAGTTACATGTTTAGCACCCCTCAATTACAGCGGTCAAAATATGTCTACATAATGTTAAACATCTCATCGCAAGCAAGACCCACTCCAGTTGAGATTCATGATGTTGGAACCACCAATATTACAAAAGTAGTATCCAATTGAAGAATTATCTTACTTTAGAATTGGGCCTCACTTTGTAACTAAATTTCCCAGCCAGCAATCTATGATGGAAATGTTTGCTTCCCAGTGGCATTAATGGCTGCTTGCCCTTTGTGTATTCTTGTTTGGGGTTGAACTATAGCGTTAACATTGCTGCTAATCAGATTTAAAAGGAAATGAAAAGCAGCTGCACTATTTCAAACATTGGGCAGATTTGGAAGGCGGTCTATGGACAAATCCTATGAACAAATAACAGAATTTATGCACACACAGAACCTCCTGCACAGCGCCTTGGGAATTTTTTACCATGCTCCTGCTATCACTGTTGCTCATATATCACAAAAATTACAAAAATCGAGAAAAATGCTCTCATACAACTACATTCAACCTACATTCCGATGATGACTAGAGACATGTTGGAACCATTTGTCAAGAGGATATCTGATTAGATAAATCCTTAATCCAGTTTAGCTTTAAAGCAGCCAAAAGATTTTAAATGCATCTGATCTCAATTTCCGGTCTTAATCTTCATAATAATAGCAAACTCATTACTGGGATTCTTTGTGGGGAAGAATTAAAAGAACATAAGGCAATATAAAGTCTCCTGAATGGCCCAGGTGCCACTGAGAAGTCTGAAGAGAATGAACTTTTATTTTTTCTTCCAAACCTGAGTAACCATGAGTTACCCATCTGTATTCCAGGAGATCAAATTGTTTTATGAGAATACTCATAGCATCTTCTTTGTTCCCTGCCATTCTTCCTTCCTTCACATACGTCCATTCTACACATGCTTCCAGGAATGTGTAAAGCGATGCATTTACCATGTGAGAGTACGGTCTTCCTGGACCACTGTTGTCATTTCTCTGGGCACAGTTCCGGTGGAACTCCTGCTCTCATAACAGCCTCTGCAAAGCAATGCACAGTTCAGGAAGTGTGTGGCTTGTGATGGCGACATTTCTGAGAATCTCCATTCTGAAATAAAGTCCAGATAGTCAATCTGTACAGCCTGGTATCATGAGTCAACAAACTAGACACAGAAAAATAGGCCATAAATTGGCTGATAATGGATAACTGATTAAGGAGCTAGCTTAAGCAAAGTATCAGAAATCCAACATCATTTAAACTCCTGCCTATCCTCTTTCCATATGTAGTTGTATCCATTCACGCGCTCTCTTGTCCGTTCCTCCTTTTATTCTCTATGTCTCTTCACTCTTCTTTCCTTCATGTGTTCCATCTACGTTTGAGGTATCAGAAGACACTGAACGAAGACTTGGAGGTGCTGCTCATGGTATGTTGTGCTGCTAACGGAAATGTCCATAGCTCAAAGCTAGAAGTCACTTTGCAGAAGTGTTCCCATAATGATGTGTAGTCTTGGAATCTCTAGGTAGCGGTCCGATTCTGCTCGATGGGATTTGTTAGGGGTAGGAACCTGCTGACGGCAGGGTGTTTTGAGAATAGTATATTCAGAATCCCTGATGATAGTTACAGTTGCCAAGTTGTCAATTCAAACACACCAGCCATGGTTTGATTTTTGTTTTGTTTTTTATATTTTACTATACGGAACCCTGGTGGTGGGATGGGTAAAACATCTGCTGTTACTACTAAAATAAATGATTGGAGTCTACCAGTCACTCCTTGATTGAAACAAGAGGCTATCTGCTCTTATGAAGAGCTGTAGCCTTGAAAACCCTAAGGAGCAGTTGTACCCCCTGTGCAACAGGGTCCTTATGTGTTAGAACTGACTAAACAACACTGACTTTGTTTATTTGTTTAGTGTATTTAGAGGCATGTATGGCTCAGCTATATAATTCCTGCTTTCCATATTGGACACATGGGTTTGATTTTAGGCTAATTCAACTCAGGTGCAACTGTCACTGATGCAACTCTGTGAAGGTCTGTGTGTTGTTACTATGCTGAAGTGTATCTAGCTAACTAGTTTGCTATGAGAACTCAAAGAGTTGTTGTTAGGTGCTACTGAGCCAGTTCCTACCAATAGTGCCCCAAGATACAACAAAACTACTTCTCTCCAGTGCAACATGCACAACCTTGCTTTGCTTTTACCCATTGCTGCAGCCCCTGTATCAATTCATCTTGTGGAGGGGCTTCTTTGTCACTCACACTGGACTTTACCAAACATGAGAGCTTTCTTTAGGGATTAGTGGAATGGCCCTGCTTGATGCTTTCCCTCATGAAGAGATCAGTGAAGACATGAGATCAGTGAAGATAGAAAAGTGTGGTGAAAGAATTAGATAGTGCCCAGCTACCGGAAGAAATAGTATCTCAGTGAGGCATCAGCTAAGTCTACATGGAAGAAGCACAAATGTCTGTGTGACCCAAGTCTGGTAAATAATGCAATCTAAATTTGAAGGAGGGACTGTAATAGAGATTAAATTATGCGCATCCAGTTTGCAGATGATTATGCATGATAGTAGAAGTTCAACATTCATTTGCAGGGTCCAACGCATGGATGAAGCCGCCAGTGCAGTGCCTCTGAGATGGGACTAGCCTTGTTATCAGGCAGAGAGCATTGTGCAGTCAATTATGGTAGACGTCAACATGTACCATCATATTATGTGTTCTCCCTTTTCAAGCAATGCTATCAGTTTTTCTTATCATATGCTACCTCCTTGAAATGCTGAAAGGTTTTTAATTTCCCTTGTTGCAATGAATCTATGTGTTCTTTTCAATATCTTTTGAAAATTGCTGAATCATTCAACAGTTTTCTCATAGAATCTATCCTTGAGAAGAATGGGAATTCCAGAACAATTCATTGTGCTCATATCAAACTTGCACATGGATCAAGAGGTAGTTGTGTGAACAGAACAAGGGAACACTATGATTTAAAATCAGAAAAAGTGTGTACTGTGTTGTATCCATTCACCACACTAATTCAGTCTGTATGTTGAGCCAATCATTAGAGAAACTGGATCATATGAAGAAGAATATAGAATCAATTTTGTGATATGCAGGTGACACAACTTTGCTTGCTGACAGTGAGGAGGATTTGAGGCACCTGCTGAAGAAGATGGATTGTAGCCTTCAGTATGGATCATGACTCCATCTGAACAAGACCAAAATCTACGCAACTCGACTCATTGGTAATATCATGATCAATGGAGAGAAGGTTGAAGATGTCAAACACTTTGTCTTGCTTGGATCCACAATCAATGCTCATGGAAGCAGCAGTCAAGAGATCAAAAGACGTGTTGCATAAGGTAAATCTGCTGCACAAGAATTCTTCCGGGTATTGAAAGGCAAGGATGCCACTTTGAGGACTAAGGTTTGATAGACCAAAGCCATGTGTTTTTCAATGGCCTCATAGACATGTGAAAGTTGGCCACTAAATAATATGACCAAAGAAGAATCAGTGCATTTGAATTATGGTGCTGGAGAAGAGCACAGAAATTGGCATGGAATGCCAAAGGACAAACTGATCTGTGTTGGAAGAGGTATAGCCAGAGTGTTCTTTAAAGGAAAGCATGAAAAGACTTCGATGTACGTATATGGAATATAATATCAAGGGATACCAGTCCATGGCAAAGCCACCATGCTTGGCAAATTGGAGAGCGAGTAAAAAAAAAGAAGGCCCTGAAACAGATGGACTGACATGGCGGCTGCAACAAAGGAATCCGGAACAATTGCAAGCACCACACAGGCCCATGCAGTGTTTCCTTCAGTGGTGACAGGGTGGTTATGGGTCAGTATCAACTACATGGTACCTAACTACACCCACAGCAACAATAACATGACACTTGTTTCAGTTTAATGGATTCTGGAGCTCAAAGACATTGGGGAGAAATGAATTGAAGACACTACAATGCTTAAAAATAGAAAGGAAAGCGAGCACATTATCGACTGGTTTCATTTGGCACGTCTTTACTCAGTTTAAACGTTCTGTTCCCACATCCTGTTCCTCTCATCTTTTAAAAACACCATTCATTTCCACACTCAGCTCATAACTTTATCAGACTTTCTCTGAAAATATACTACCTTGAGAATTTTTCCAGAGATAAAAGATTTTTAAGAGAAAATATTTTGAACTTAGTGACCCTTCAACTATGTGAGATTTCATTTTTATTAATATTATTGTTTTATGGATAGTGCTGTGAAGTTGCTTGAGTATGCAATATAGGGGAAAATATTGTTGTATGTCTATAAATCTTCACTCCTGGTCTTGGAATGTAGTCTAACATCACCATGCTGTAGCTGCTTCATATGACTTCTGACATGCTAAAGATGAGCATTCATTCAATATGATTTGGTGTGGGAATAAATGTTCAGCAATAAGGGCAGCCGCTGACGATAATTTCCGTGCTGCCTTGCAAGGTCGGGAGATGGAATGTTCTTGTTCTGCCAGCGTTTGGTTTAATTAACCCATCCATTATTTATGAAAACTTTACTTATGTTCAGCACTCTGCTAGGTACTTTGGAGAAAAGTATGTATAAGGGAGTCAGTCTGGTTAAGATGAAGACAGCCCTACCAGCAAGAGCTTGTCGTCAGCTGGGTTCCTTTGCCTGGTGGCCTCATGAGTTCAGAGCAGAAGCTGCTTTATAGGTTTCCACGGCTGTGATTTTTCAGAGTCCGACTGTCAGGCTTGTCTTCCAGGTGGGGTCCGACCACAACACTTTCAGCTGCTCGCCACGCTCTTATTCACTTGCACCTCCCCCCAAATTCCTAGCCATGGGCTAAAGGATGGTGTGCTCTTCTGGCGAAGAGTTGGAGTATATTGTCAGGACAGGAGTCTAGTGGAAACAACTCTGAAGACATGTCTTTCCTGTTTGGGTCGGGTGTGAAGTAGGCAGCCCCGTTTGGACTAAGTTGAAGCAGGTCCGGGCCCTGCACGAGCTTCCCTGCACAACCCAAGGTCAGCAGCAGCCGGCGCCAGAGAAGATAACCAGTGAAAGCAGATGCTACTGGTTCAAAGAAAGCCACAAGGAGTCCACCAGAAATTTTCCTGATTTCCACTCCCCAAATGCTAATTACCCTAGATTCTTCACCACCCCTTCATAACCCTAGCCCCCAGCTGCTGAGCACGATTTCCCTGACCTAGGTCACGGAACCTCGTCCGGAGCTCCCCCACCGAATAAAGCTATTTCTGTTTCTGCTCTCCCTTGTCCTGTCATGTCCGCCTTCCTCCCTGTTCCTCAGTTTCGCCTTGACATTTCCAAGATGGAGAACAATGTGAAAGTGGAAATCTTACTACCATAATTATGCAACAGTCTACAGTCATATTTAAAGTGAAAACCTAATGGAAAATGCTTAACGTTTGTTAGTTTACCTTGTTAGTCTACCATATGATAACACATGCAAAAGGAATATGCCTGTTGAGAAATATTTGAAAGCTATTCAAATCGTTGTATTTTTTCCATTGTCCCTCCCCCAAGAAAACCAGTTTAATCAGAGCTAATACAAATGAAATAGCTGTTTTGCTTATAATTTTAGCAATGGCTTATAAAATATTAGAATCTGTTAGATTCTAATAGATTTAAAAATCTATTTGATTTTTCTAATATTCATTTTTTCCAAATCTTTCAAATTGTATATCTCCAAATGAACCACACCATTTTAACCTGGAGATGCTTCATCTCAGTGCATATCTCTTTATTTGATGCATACAAGGCATTAATGCTTCAGCCAAAATTAGCTGCATAGAATGTTACCCAACAGATTCTAGGTCATTTCTTTCTAATGAGCAAAAGATAATCTCCTTAATATAATTAAGCACCTACTCTAATTTTTCAAAGATGTTGTCCGTTGTTCTACATTATTTAAAATAGCAAATAATTGTTTCTAAATTCAACTTTTAAAAAGTTTTGAAATAATTTTAGATTAACAAAACTTTAGTATTCATTGTATAGATAGCTCCTAAATAGCAATCATCCATTGATAACACCTTAACTATTCATACTTATTATGTATTATAAGTACCTCAACAAAATTTGAGATCTCAACAAAAATTGAGATACTGACATTGGTACAATTCTATTAACTTAACAAAAAATATTATTTGGATTTCCCAAGTTTTCTTCAAATATCCTTTTATTTCTGTTCCGAGACGAGGTATGAGGTTGTGGTTGGGTACCTTGGAGTGGGTTTTTTGATGGACAACTGAACATGCACGGCCCCATCCTGTTTGATCTTCAGAGTTGCTGTATTTGAGCCTATTATTGCAGCCACTGGATTAGTGCATCTGCTTGTGGGGCTTCCTCTTTTTACTCCGGACTTGCTACCAAGCACAATATCCTTTTCCAGACACTGATCTCTCCCAATTAGAAGCCCAAAGTATAGTGAGACCAAGTCTCACCATCCCTTTTGGTTGTAATTCTTCCAGGATAGATTTGCTTGTTCTTCTGGTGTCCATATTATTTTCATTATTTGTGGCCAACACCATAAACCAAAGACCTGGATTGTTACCCCGAGTTCCTTGTCTGAGGCCATCCAAAGGCCCAAGACTTTTGTCAGGCAACCTTAGTATTAAATTGACATTTTACTCTTTAACGCTTTTCTGTGGTCTTTTGCAGATTTCCCAATCACTTGATCTCTGGATTGCTGCTTCTTTTGATGGTGTCTGTGGAGCCAAGCAAAATAAAACCCTCGGCAACTTCAATATTTTCTCCTTTTATTACAGTGTAATTTATAGGCCCAGTTGTAAGGATTTTTTGTTTTCTTATATTTTAAGTGTAATCATATTTAATATTGCAGTCTTCATCTTTATCATTAGGTGCTTCAGTGACTTTTCCCTTCCAATAAGCAAGGCTGTACTATAGGGATCCTGTAGGCTGATGGTGAGTCTTCTTCCAGGACTGATGCCGTTTGCCTTCACATAGACCAACTCCCTGAGTTATCTTTTCTGCTCATAGAATGAATAAATATGGTAAAAGGATACAACTTCAATGCACACATTTTTTCTTTTTTTTAACTTTCACCCAGGCAGTATCCTCTGGCTCTTTTTGAATAATTATCTTTGGAATATGTACAGGGTCCACATGAGCACAAGTAATAGTTCTAGAAGTCTCATTTTTGTGGTTTTATTCATAATTTGTTATGATCCACATGGTCAAAATTTTGAACAGGCAATAAAGCACAGGTAAACTTCATTCTAGTATTTTCTGCTTTCAGCCAAGATTCATCTGATGTAAGCAATGATATTCCTCCTGACACATCCTCTTCCAGATCTAGCTTGAATTTCCGGTAGTTCCCAGTTGATATACTGTTGAAGCCATTTTTGAATTATGTTCAACAACATTTAGTATGTTTAATATTAATTGATATATTTTTTTACATTTTGTTGAAGTACTTTCTTTAAATTGGTCGCGCAAATAAAAGGCCATGGAGCTGTCTTCAGATTTCTTGACATCAATGAGAATGTACCTCAAGGGCTACATCCATTTATTGAAACCTCTCAATTGATAATCCATCCATTGCTCGAGCCTTATTTTCCACCAATGCTTTTAGTGCAGCTTGAATCTCTGCCTTCTACACCATTGGCTTTTTTAGGCTGTTGACCCATGTTTGACTCTGCATATTCCTTTTATCCTTTTGGTGTGTCTTACATCATTCAATATTTTTCCTACAAAATCCTACAATATTGGAACTAAGCCCTGAAAATGTACTTCAGTTTTTCACCTTGAAAACCTGCCTGCCTTGTTCTTTCCTGTTGGTTTTCTAGCTCCAGGTCGCTTTATATTTCCTTAGAATACTTAACTCTGTCCTCTGAAGCTGCCATGGAAATCTTCACTGCAGCTCTTTTATTTGATCACTTCTTCCATTCCTTATCTAGTCTTTGTTTAAGAGAAAGTTTCAGAATCTCTTCTGATGCACACTTTGGTCTTTTCTCTCTTTCCTCTCTTTTTCATGACCTTTAGCTTTCCTCATGTATGATGTCATTGATATTATCCCATAACTTGTCTGGTCTTCAGACGTTAGTGTTCAATGCATCAAATCTACTCGAGATAGTTTCTAAGTTTAGGTGGGATATACTCAAGAGTATATTTTAGGTCTCATTTACTAATTTTCATTTTCTTCAGTTTCAACATGAACTTGAATATGAGCAATTATTGGTCTTTTCTGCAGTTGGTCACTGGCCTTGGTATGACTGAACTATGGAGTTTATCATCATCTCTGTTCATAAGTACAGTCAGTTGGATCTCTGTGTTTTCTATCTGGTGAGTTCAATGTGTAGATTCATAGTTTATGCTGTTGAAATAAAGTATTTGCAATGAGGAAGTTGTTGGTCTTGCAAAATTCTATCATGTGACCTCTTTCGACTACCAAACCCATATTATCCAACTAGCATTCTTGATTCGTTGTTGCCAAATTTTGCATTCAAATCATGAGTAATTATCAATGTATCTTTACTCAGGATTAATCAGGGCAATAGTCAAAGCGTCACTGAGTACATAGAGCAAATTTCTTCCAGCTGTGGTGGTTAAAGCACATTCTTTCAGAATATATGGATTCAGAGGCCTTTGGGAAGAAGTACCAGATTTTTCTCCTTACTTTTAAAAATCTTCCAACCCACTTTATATTATCTTTGTTCTTTCTTCCATGACAGCTAATTAATCTGTCATAGGTAAGCCCATCCAAAAGATAAGTTCTTTTGTCCAGGGTTTCCTCTGGAGGCAATTCTAATGATAGACAGTTTTAATCTTTTGGACTTGACCCTTTTTTTCTCATTCTGCATAGTCTCTACTGAGCTCCAAGCTTGATAAAAGGCAGAGAAGCAGATCCATTCTTGTTTTCAGAATTTGCATATTTGACCTTGACCTTTAGTACACCCCTTTCTCTAATGCCCCCAAAGTCTGACTGGAGGACTTAGCGTAGTCCTTTCATGTGAATCCTGATATGCTCACAGAATAAAAATGAAAATTTCTTTTTTTAACCTGTCATTGCTATCCCAGACCTAATTACTTTGGTTTGACTATTAAATTATCTCTTTAAAATTTTATTTATCAATTTCCGTATAAATATAATTACAAATATAAATATAGTCTTCTCTTCAGTGGTCATATTGAATTAATTTTGCCAGAATTCATTTCACTAATTCTTCTCTCTAGTTGATAACAATTCTCAATTTTGTTCATGAATGAAAACAGTCCTCTTTGGCTCAGAGCTAGTCTCCATTGAGGTGGCCAAATGCACCAAGTAGGTTGGGGTCACGGGTAAATATTGGACCCGTTATGGTCCCTCCCCTCCCCCCACAGGAAAATGATGCAGAAAATTGAAATCGGCCAACATGCCAAGTACGCTTACACTCCTTCTGAGGCAAAACCTGAATGAAGAGGCATGCTGTGGGGACCTGCCCTGGAGGCTCCTGCATGACAACCGCAGATCATGGTGTGTGCGTTTGCAATACCACCTCTGCTGTTACCGCACAGTGGCCGTCAGGAGACCGAAGGAATTGGAAGACCAGTAGAAGTTCCACCATTTGAAATGTCTCTGGTGTAATAAACGGTTTAATTCATGTAAAAAAAAGTTTTAAAAGCTTTAAAATAAATAAAAATCTAGTGAATCTTCCACTAGCTGTATACTACCTGTTGCAAGCAACTTTATGTTAATTTTAATATCAAGAGGGATCTCAGAGCTTTTAAACATTTTTAAAAAAATCCAGATCAGAAGTTTCAGAACCGGACTCTTAAGATAAAATTTTAATTCTATTTATGTTTGAAAGGGAAAATAAAAAGTCAATTGGAAATCAAGCTAAATTACTAACAAAATGTAAAGCCTCTTATTAATTTAAAATTATAATTAGTTTTCCTCTGATCTTATTAATTAAAATAAACTCTACTAAATAATCAAAATAACTGTAAAATATATATTTATATCATTTTAAGCCTTTTAAACATTGAATTTTAGTTCTTTTTAAAAACTACCAATCCCCACTGAGGAAAATAAAAAAATTAATGGAGGCTGAAGTCAAGATGTTAAATACATATCATTACCTAAAATAATTTTTAGCATATAAAAAAACAGTAAAAATGGCATCAAGATGATTCTGAAAAGTAGATAGATTTAGGGACAAATGGGGTTGTCTCCCCGGCGCCTGCAAAGAACCACAGAGGGGTTGGAAAGAAATCAGACAGCCATTGGACACAGTGGGAAATTCAAACTGGACATGCACACATGCGCAGACTAGCACCCGGTAGGCCAGCGGTTCTCAAGTTGTGGATCGCGACCCTTTTGCGGGGGTGGGGGGGTCGAATGACCCTTTCACAGGGGTCGCCTGATTCATAACAGTACCACAATTGCAGTTATGAAGTAGCAACGAAAATACTTTTATGGTTGGGTGTCACCACCACATGAACGGTATTAAAGGGTCGCGGCATTAGGAAGGTTGAGAACCACTGCCCTAGGTCCAGTTAAAACCAATACCTTGACCACAAGCACCTTGGGTACCTCACCCAGGTGGGCCTGAACACTGTCAATGGGTCCACAATACCTTCGACCATGCCTCCACTGCCAGAGATGTCCAATGCCTTGGCTGCACGAAGGCCAGCTCCTTTCCCTCTGTTTCCCTGTTACTGCCCAGCGGCAAGGGGTGGGTGGGACTCTCTCCCCCATGTGGACACACTCGTACCCACTCTGGGCCCCTCGCGACCCACATGATCTTGGCCTCTTGGTCCCCAGGGATTCCCCAATTCCGCACATATGGGTGTTCTTTTCCACGTGTGTCCACTTTTGAACCCCTTTAACAGCTTCTGCGCAGCTTGGCACGCTTCCCAGAAATAGCGTGTACCCTTTTGAGACAGTAAAACCTGAAACTGTCATTTTCCTTCATAAAAACTCACTGATTTACAAACATACTTCCACGGCGTGAATTCTTTTTTCTGTGCCGTGTGGCAAGAACCGAGGTTTACCCACCCCAGAAACTTTATCACATTCTAACCCAATGTACCCCTGCAGAACTGAGTAGAATTACTCATAGATTCTCTGAGGCTGTCAATATTATGGAAGAACACTGCCTCGACTTTATCTTAGAGAGTGATTGGTGGATTTGATCAGCTGACCTGACAGTTAGCAGATCAAAACTTAAAGCAGTTGTCACCAGGGGTCTTTCTTGATATTAGTAAGTTAAAAATGTTTTAATAAACTGAAACATGGTAAAAAAATTTAGAATTTATCTTTTCAGCTAAATTATATGCATATAAAATAAAAACATTCACAAATTTATTTTAAAATAAATGCCCAAAGTTTTTTGGTTAAATTATTAAACTGGAGTGCACTGTATGCACAAGTGAATGAAATGTTTTAACTTATGATTCTATTAGAACTCCAGGGAAAAGTCTGGAGAACATAAAAAATGCAGTTTGAATACTTTCTGCATTGACACATTATTCATTTGACAGGTTTATAGAGAAAGGAGAAATTTAGATTATATTTTTATTTGAATAAAATAGGAAGTTTTTTGTATTTACAGAACTTATTTCTTAGAATATTTCTAAAAGGTTATATACTTATATATTTGCCACAAGATTACCCAAAAGTTCAGAAATCCTTATTGGAGAAGTGGTGAATACCAGACATGATGAACACACTATCTTACTGAGTGCAGCTCATGTATCCATGTCTCTTGATTTATAGCATGTGCGCTGCCATTCCTGTAATGCCATGCCTTATATGGAATATATAACACATGATGTGGGTGAGCTTTAAAAGTTTGTGAAAAATTATATTATCTTTTCAGTCAGTTTTTCTACAAAATTTTTTAATTCCCTCATATGTCTTGGTAATCATAATAAATGCCTGTTACTGGCTATTGTATGTACTGTACTGTGGTGGTGGTTTTTTTATTTTGTTGTTATTTTCATGTGAACTTTTATTATTTACCAACCAAAAGTTCAACATAAAACAATGCACGCTTCCTTTTGTAGGCACCAGCATCCAATGTTGCATATCACTTGCAGCAAAACTGATATTGGGGACTGTAGCAGCAAGAGACAAAAGAGAACTGTCCATGTGGAAGTGGCTATTAAACAACACTAACATGGAAAATCAGTGAGTGCTATCAGCGCTTGCGTTTGGGGCACACCGTCCAAACCATATGCTATCTATTTAAGGGAATGCACTGTGCATGTTAGCGGCCTGGGTGGTGTAGTGGTTGCTTGTTGAGATCAATCGGAGACGTCAGCTGCTTCAAACCACCAGGCACTGTAAGGGACAAAGGTGAGGCTTTCTACTTGCTTACGGTTATAGTCTTAGAAACTCACTGGGGCAGTTCTACCTTGTCTTATGGGGCTGCTATTAAGTTCTTCCTTGTCTGATAGGACTGCTATTGGAATCAACTCAATGATGGTGAGTTTAATTTGTTTTTTAACTTAAATTGAACATCATAATTAAGGAATGTATGGATGTGCTTTATACAATTGATGTATGTATATGTATGGATTGTGGTAAGAGTTGTATGAGCCCCTAATTGTTTAAAAAAAGGAAGCAAATGTTTAGAAAATAATGATGGCAACTTATGTACAAATATGCTTGATACAATTGATATATAATTGTTATAAGAGCGGTAAGAACCCCAAATAAAATGATCAAAGCGTAAAATAAATAAATAATTAATTAAGTGTTCTCCAAATGAATAATCAGGAGCACTTGTGGTGTAGCATAAAATCCGGTGGTTTAGGGGTTATGCATCGGGCTGCTAACGTGGAGGTGAGCAGTTAGAAACCACTGGTGGATCCTCTAGAGAGACTGGGCTTTCTACTCCCGTGATGAGCCATCGTCCTAGAGACCCCCAGGGGCAATCGTACAGGGTCACTGTGAGTCAGAATCTACTCAATGGTAGTGAGTTTGGTTTTTGTTTGTAATCGAATAACCTATTGCTGATATCCAAGGTAATAGAATGCCTCTTCAAAGGTTTAATAAACATGGAAAATTATGGTTAGAAACGTATTATTATAGAATGTTACTTCTTTTAATATGGATTTCCTCATCATTGGCACATGATTATTGGTGTGATATTGAGTTTTGGTCATGTTGCCTTTCTTCCTCTGTGCATTTGCTTATTCATGTGACATCCTGTGCGAGGCAGTGGGGAATATGGTATCAGGGAAGTTGACATAAAGAACCACAATGAAAACCAGGAGAACAATTGCGGAAAGAGAGACAATTAATCACCCAACCCAGATTCCCTTCCATCGAATACATTCTAATTCATAGTGACTCTGTAGCACAGACTTGGGCTGCCCTATAAAGTTCCAAGGCTGTGCATCTTGGAAGGAAATCATGCTGAAGCATCTTTATTCCACAAAGACATTGATGGGCTTGAGTCAAGCACTTTAACTCTTAAGCTACAAAGGCTTCTAATTAACCACGAGGATGTAAGAAAAGAGAATGCTTTTCAGAAAAGTATCACAGAGAACTGGAATTTAAAATTGGTGCCGAGAGATGAATAATTTTCCTAAAATTTGAGAATTCTGGAGCAAGGCTGAGCAAGTTCTAGGAGCCATGTATAAACTGAATATGTTTCTGGACCTCATGTGCCCCCGTCTCCAAGCAGTGTCATTAAAAGTAACAGACTTCAGTAATAATAAGAAAGTCATTTCAGCTTTTAATTGTATCTCTCACAGAACATCAAAGTGTTTTCCGTTTAGAGCCTCCTTCCTCACTTCCTTTCATTCTCTATGTTTTACCCCCTCCTGCTTCCCCTGAAGCATCATTTCTCCTGCTCTGCACAGCCTCCTAGTGCATTCCATCCCTAGGGGCTTTCTGATTCCATTTCCTTTGCTTTGCTTCTCCTTACTCTTATTCCTTGTAATGGTCACTCTTGACAACATTCAATTCCCTATTGTGGGGGTTTCTTCCCTGATCAGCTGGCCTGCTTAATAGGACCAAGAATTAGGGGGGGTGTCTTTTCCCAAGGGGCTGAGGGACAGAGCTGCATTCTAACACAATGGTTTTCTCCTATACCCCTCTTTTTTTTTTCAGGCATTTAGAAACAGGATTATGAGAAGTGACCCACAAGACTCTAAATTGCCAGAGAACCACAGCACAAAACAAGTTTAAGAAGAGTTGAATTTGGGCAAGGAAGGGGCAATTATAAATGGCAGTGCATGTTTCCTCATTCACATATCTATTCCTATAGCCCTTAAAGTACCAACTTACTATTGGTAAATTGGTTGGGGAGCAGTGAGCAATTTCCATGGACAAAGTTTCACAAAAAGCAGGGAAGATACGGCAAGTGCAACATTTCTATATGAACCGAAAAAAAGTGACACATGAAACGATCCTGTACATGTTGAGTAACATTCTCTTCTTGAAAACACAGAGTTCAATCCTTTAATTTTCTCTCCACCCACCTTAAATTATACTCCTTTTCCACCCATTAGTTTTCCAACAATTATCTACAGCCAAAATCTAGTGAAGAAATAATCAAACTTACTAAAACTTCTGATTTCAAAGCAGATTAGTTCCTTCCTCCAAATTAATCAAAATTAGCTGTCATAGTTCAAACACTTCACAGCAGTTACCCAGGCATATAATTCCCTGCCTGTCTCCCCTTCCAACCTCCCCACCTCTTCTAATACCTTTAACTCAAAATCTTTAAGGGAGTAGATTTCTGAAAGACATTTCTGTCAGCTTTTAGTGTTGCTGAAAAATCAACCCACATGCCACCAGCCATGTGACAGTTTATAAAATGATCCAGGCCCATGCCAGTTCTCAGTATTTGTGAATATATTATTTTTGACAGGTTCCTCTCCCAATTAAGGACCACACAGTACAGAAGTCTCCATCACCTTGGAAATCCCCAGCATTGTTATCTCTTGAGCAGAGAAGGAGTTTTTACTGCTTATAGAAAAAGAAGAAGGGAGAGAAGTCTAAGTTTTCCGGAGCATCTGGGTAGGGGCACAAAACAGCCAGCCACTCATTCTTTTACATTAGTGGGTCAGTCTGCAGGACCAGCACTGACTGCCAATTTGCTGGATGTAAAGCCACCTTCTGCCATCAGCTCCATGATAATGGCAAAAATAGCCTGTAATATACAAACTTCCACTTTTGTTAAAGCAGCAGACTCCCAATTATTTTCACAAGTATGAGATTTAGAGTGGACCAAACCACATTTTAAGATTTTCTTCTTGAGAGCAGACAGAATGTGGTAGCTCCTTTCATGAAATCACCATATAAAAGTTCAAGGATTATATAAACATATAAGGATAACAAACAGATTTTTAAGGTCTACAATCACTGACCGATAAAAACTGGTTTTCTATTGCATTGTAACACCACTAACACTTTAAAAACTTATAACATCAGTGTTATTCTAGATGATCTAGATTTTATGATTGAGTAAGATTCCATTGTATGAATATTAAAAAATGTTGTCTTTTCATCTCTGTGTTAATGGATAGTCAGATTAGTTCCAACTTTCACTTGTTTGTAAATTGTGCTGCATGTACACTGGTATACCTATTTGAGTATCTTAATGTTAGACCAAATGGCACACATTTCCATTAGGCCCTAACACTACCACTGCGCCCCCCCCCATGATATGCACTGAATAATTTCCGCATATTGAAGACTATATCACGTAATAAACAGAAACATCAAGACTCAACAGGATAGCTCTATCCTTCAATACTTCTAAAGCTTCCTTGTATTTCCGTCTTCGTTGAAATCTGACTTTTACTGAAAGGCTGATCCTTTATAGCTCTCTTCGATACGGTTAGCATTTTCGTTCTCTTACACCTAAACGCTACACTCCATGATTCTAATTCAACTTTCAAACTACTTTTAAAAGCCTCTTATTAAACAAATGAAGCTCTGCTTATTTGAAAATCAAAGCATTTGATTAGACTACATACCCTGAATTCTAGTTGCTCTCAATTCTAAACCTCTTTGATTCCCGTGTACAGGCCCCAAACTTTAGATAGTGTTCCAGAACTTATCAACATCCAGGTACTTCACTAGATACAAACCCTCTATTCAGTATCTCCTCTTTCAATTGTTCACCTTCAACTTTTGGTGTTGTCACAGAAATGCACTGCAAAGATTATTCATTGGAATATTCCATTCGCAGAAAGAGGTGTTATGTTAGCCACAATGTAGATCTTAAGAAATTATGGTAAAAATATGGATAAACTATATAGAATGGAAATTACAGAACATTTAAATTTGCTCATGTAAAACTGAAATAAAAAAGAGGAAGACCTTTGACGAGCTCTATCAGGAGTGGGGAAGTCTGGCCTTTTGGCTCTCTATGACCCTAGAAATCAACACCAGCTAACATCACATGTCTCACCAAAGAGAAGCAGGTCCATATCACCTTAGGGATGTGTCAACTAAATGTTTGACCAATGAAAGTGGCTAATTTTTAAGTTGATAATTAGTTATGGTTCAAAGGTGATACTATCAATATTCAAATGACTTTTGGAAGGAAAGATGTTCTCCACCCTGAGATAGACTGAAACAGTGGCTTTTACAGTGAACTTGAACATGACAGCAGTCATGTGCTTCTCTCTGTTTCACACAGGTCACTCGCAGCACCGAAGAACAGCAACAAAACTACACACAGGCTCAGCAGCAGCCATCTGAAAGGCAGAGGGAAATGACTTGATTTAAACGAGGAAGGTTGTGAGTCAGGGTTGTATAATTTAAAATTATTAATTGAATTTTTATACTGAGCAAATAATCCAAGGAATTGGACTATATGAAGAAGAACATGGCATCAAAATTGGAAGGAGAAATTAATAATTTATGATATGCAGATGATGCAACCGTGTTTATTAAAAGTAGCATGGATTTAAAGTATGTACTGAAGAAGATCAAAGATGATAACCCACAATATGAATTACACCTCAACATAAATAAAAAAATATTTCTCACAGTTGAATTAATAAGCAACATCACTACAGAAAAAATGGCAGTTGTGAAGATTCCATTTTATTTGGATTCATAAATGATAACCATTGAACTAGCTGTCAAGAAACTACATGTTATATTGCCTTGGATAGACATGCTGCAAAAAGCATTATACAATGTTAAAAAAACAAAAATATCATTTTGCTTGATTAAACTAATGGTGTGTTTTATTGTCTAAGAGATACAAAATACTTTTCCCAAGTTTTGTCTCCCCCAAAGATATGCCAAACATTAGAGACTGTTTGCCAGCACATAGTTGGAGGCCAGATGCTTAGAAATATTCTACCTGAAGACATTGAGCCATCAGTCTGGTCCCTGTAGGTGGGGATCACACCCTACTGATAATTGTTTCCATGGAGAGTCAGAGAACAAGTCAAACCTGCTCAGTGACATTCAAAGTTAGGCTAAGATCCTGAATCTAGGATCCGCCCATCTTGTCACATGTATACCTTCAATCCCTCCCCTTCCTATTTTGTGTATATCCTTAGATTGTATCCCTCCCATCTGCTGTATAACATATAGTACAACCCTTTCCTGTGGCGTAGGTCTTTACCTGTAATTAGGGGACTTGAACATCTCCAAAAGATATATAAGCCTTGGTTAGCAATAAAGCCCGCTCTCCTGGTTCTCTCTCCCCCATTCCCCTTCTTTCCCCTGTTCCCTCACACCCTTGTCCTCCTTCCCCTCCTCCTGTCTCTCCTGTTCTCTCTCCTGCCTGTACCAACAAGAGGAGCTGAGATGTGTATGATTCTTTCATTTTACTCTCTCTCCTATCTCCCATGTTCTTTATGACTTTACTATAATATTTACCATATATACTTGTGTATAAGCCGAGTTTTTTAGCACAAAAAATGTGCTGAAAAACTGGGGTTTGGTTTATACATGGGTCACTGGTACCCCAGCGAGGAGTAACATCTCACTGCCCCCCACTTCCCCCAGTACCGAGGTAACGGGAAGAGCGCCCTTTATCTCACGGGTGATTGCCGTTTCTCTGCTGTTCATTTAAAGTCCCACTGACACTGCAGGGCTTTGAATGTTTGTTTACTCACATCTAACCAATCAGAGCTGTTCTATGATGTAGACGGCTCCAATTCACAGAAGCACCCGTAGTGATTCACTTATGCAGGCAGCTGAACTGGTAAGGATGTGTCTGGGGCTGCACTCCATCTCTCCCCTCTGGTCTCTGTGTTAATTCACATGCTGCATCCCCCACCCGCACAGACCCCTCCGCCACTGTCCCTACCACTAACGCGTTGCGGGGGGGGGGGGGGGAGGGAGGCATTACCATGAAAGTTCTTTTTCAAAGTCTTGTTTTTTTTATCCTATTAGAAATGGATACTCTTGAACCAAAACAAAAACGCCAGTCATATGAGGCTGGTTTCAAAATGAAGGTTGTGTCAAGAGCAGAAGAGAGCAATAACAGTATTGCAAGTAGGGAATTCTGTGTTCATGAAAAGCAAGTGAGGGAGTGGCAGAAAATGAAGGCTGACTTGGAACAGATTGCAAAAGCTAAAAAAGTTCATCATGATTTAATGCCTTTTTTATGGGGCTCTAGAGAGTGAATTGCATAGATAGGTTATGGAGTGTTGTCAAAATGATTACTGCTTAACACGCATGGGAATCCACACACGT